>NC_056739.1:1915041498-1915061498 GCF_019279795.1 Protopterus annectens
GTGGATTATGCCATTAAGTGTCCAACATTGGGGGAACTGGACAGGTCAGGGCCAGGAGTGTAATGCAAGATGTCAAAGCCATGATAGCTTACAGTGTTATGGTATAGTCTCGATTATTTGCAAATAATAGCCACTGTTGATGTGCATGTGGACAACTGTATGAGGTCCTGTGACCTTTTATCCTGTTTATGTCTTCCAGGTACAATGCCCCAGGAATGTCTTCCTGCATTTACAAACCATGAAAATGAGGCAATCATCCAATACCTCATTATGCATCGTGCCATACTATTCAGCCACAGGGCCCAGGATCTGCAGGAAAGGACCGCCCTGTGGAAAGAGCTCGTCCATAGGGTAAATGATGTTGGCCTGCACAACTGAAATTATGAGCAGGTGCGGTATCATTGCACAGATCTGATCTGCCACGCCCATCAGTGTGTTGCTGCAGTTAGGAGGGACCAGCTAGCCATAGGTGGGGGTCATGCCATCCAGCTCCCACTGAACCATGCTGAGGAGCTCCTTGCCAGCCTTGGGGCACCCACCCACCAGAAAAGCCAGAAGGCTGAAGACAGCATTGTAGAGGTGAGTGCCACCCACACAATGGATGAGGAGTGTGCAGGTAAAGCCCCACGGCACATTACTAGACCACTGTTGTTTATCCATTTTCATCTGTAAAGTATCTACATGCATATATCAGATAAGATAGTCTGTTGCTGCAGTGTAGTAATGAACAGATATGCATAATCTCAGGTAGTGTGGGTTTGTACCATTGATGTGCTGAAATGCTGCTCCCACCCTGTGCCAATGCCACAGGCATGGCTACTGACATTATTTCTCTCACACAACTATTTAGGTCCCTCTGATATACAACTGGGGCAGCACCCTGTAGCTGGTGAGTACGGAGTTGTTTTGTTCAGGTTTGCCAATATACCTGCCATGTTATGGCCATGCTATTTGTCATGCACACATTTAACATACCTATCCACAATGCATGCTGTACATGTTCACTTATTGTTGGTGTTAACTGCACTGCATCACAGTAGTCACCATGGTGGCATATCTGAAGGGTATGTAAGAGACCTGTAGTATACCTAACAACCTGTCAGTGCAAGATGTGTGGACAGAGATGAACATAATGGTGAGACAAATGGCCTACTGTAAGGACATGTCTGAAACATTACCCTTATACAGTGGCTACAACAGTGTATATACCACTATTACAATGGCAACTGTTCCTGATATAAACAACAGCAAACCACAGTACTACATTCCACACCTTTTACAACCTGTAATGTGATCCTAACATGAGCAATGAATGTGTAATATGGAATCCCATGTTAGGACAACAAATATGAGGAATACATACCTTAACAAACACTGGAAGGATATGTGTGCACACACTCCAAATAAAATATTGTGGAAGCAGCTTGTGATGAACTGACATCATTCACTCTTCTTGAGTACACATCTTCCATCAAGTACAGGGCCTCAATGTCACACCAAGTGATGGTCTGCTGTTCAAGAAGTATGTCCATGATATTTGCCCACTCACCTGCAGCAGAGGCAGCCATGGCTTACACACATCTTACAAACCATGAAATGGATCCCATATCCAAAAGGTAGCACTCAGGATTGGGAAAAGTAGCCTTACCACACCATTGCATATACCATGGCAAACAGTGCAGACAGTCATGTATGTGTGTATGAAGTATGGGACAACACTGATGTAGAAAATAAACAGATGCCCATCCAAAGCTGAGTTCAAAACATGTTGCAAACTGGTCATGGAGGCTGCCCAGAAACATGCAGCAACACTGAGGGACTTGCAGGAATGTCTAGCAAGCACTGCCTGTGCAGTACCTGTGTCGACAATTGCCTGGATTCTGCATATGTGTGGCCTATGGGTTAGGATAATCAGATGGACGAGTTGTTCCACATGATACATCATCCAGGGCTCTCTACGAGTAGCATAAGCATAACATCAAGTCTCCCAAAGGCATGTGTAGCAATGTGTACTGGTGTCATGAGACCAAGGCTCAAACCTACAGACAGTATTCATAAAGATACGTGTGGTGCACAATCAACATCTCACTCCACCTCAGGGCCACCATCCCCAATTTTTAGCTTTATGGTGCCAGTGTACACCTTTAGGTTTGTTGTTCATTAGCTGGAACTTGGCCAGTAGACATGGTGTTTGGAATTTGGAACACTGCAAAATAACACTCGTGTGTGGCCCATAGTTGTCAAACATCTGCTATAAGGCTGAGGATGGGGAGGGGTGTCAGCTTGAAACAGAACAATGAACTGAAGCATACATTCAAAGCTTGCTAAGAATGGCTGTATCTGAACACAGTCAAGGTTATGAATTGTGCCAAACATAACCCTGACTCTACAGCAATAGTGAAGCCACTGTGTGACCTCCAAGGGCTGTGTACATGAGCTGACCTTGCAATCTGGCAGGGTTGGAGGACATTTGTAGAGCATACTGATCAAATAATGGCAAGTGAAGATGGGACATGCTAGTATACTCCTTCCAGGAATAGTGACTGCTATAGGTCACTTAACAGGTGCTTCAACAAACCATTGTGTTAAGGGTGTGCACACTTATGCAAACCACATATTGTATGCATCTCATTCAGCATCTGCACGACAAACACATTTGTTTGATACTGCATTGTATTACACAGGTCATATGTCACATATCAGGTGTGTGCAATGTTAATAAATGCAGTATTGTGGCCCCATTGCATATCATAGAAGAGGCTGGCATGTCAACAAGGGTGTGTACACTCCTCATATCCACATTATACTTTGAAGGTTGTCAGTGCAACCATATTTTATTGCACATACATACACTGCTGATGATGAGATCTGCAAATCAAAGGACAGGCATTAATTATCTACATCAGTCCTTGTACCATCCCAGGTATGTGTCAGACAAGCACATAGGGGCTGTGAGCAACAGAGCAAACATAAATGCCACATATATACACATTCAGCAATGGTGTGTACACTTGTGAGGTATGGTGCACAGTACATGCCAGTGTGCTGTACAGGTGCACAGCAATACTGTATACATGGGTGCAGTGTGTTCCAGGGGAAGGGGCCTCACATACTAACACAACTTATTCATCAAACAGATGTATAATGTTGGTAACAAGGATTGAGTATGGCTGCAGTGCATACTGTTGAGTGCCATATGTCATGCATGTTAACTGTTGGGTAATGAGAGGTCTGTGTAATATCTTTGTGCCACCTCACCTGTAAGTAAGTGTGTGTGTGTGTGTGTGTGTGTGTGTGTGTGTGTGTGTGTGTGTGTGTGTGTGTGTGTGTGTGTGTGTGTGTGTGTATGTGTGTGTGTGTGTGTGTGTTTTGTAGAAGTAAACCATAATGTGCAGGTCTTAATTTACATTTCTTGTCTGCCCCTCACAGGTGGCGAGGTGGGTCAGGGTCCCTCCTGCAGGCAAACTGATGTTAGTGTCCATACAGACTCTGACAACGATGATAGGCATAGTGAGTCACAGGCAGGGTTGTCAGGGGCTGAATCTGTGCCAGTGGTTTACATTCCACTTTTATCCACCCAATCACTGCACACAGTCACAATGCCCATACATACCCCATCACCAGTGGCCATAGATAAGAGACAGTTGGCAGGTGGTGGCATTGGACAGGAAAGTGTGTTGATTATGGCAAGTGTGTCTGTACACAGCAGCCATAGCTGGATGACCGGCGAGGTCCCACACAGGCAGATGTACAGGGTTGCTCATAGGAGGGCTGCTCGCCATCATGCCCCTGGCAGACATGCCACAGCAGGTGTTACCAGATGCATGTTTCAGGCCATCATGAAGGCACAGGCACATATGGAATGTTACACCAGACATGGTCTGAGGCTGCAGAGGGCTAATTTTCCTGCTGTATGTTACTACATCCATGATCTTGCAGGTGCCCATCGTTATTTTGCAGAGGTCATGGATAGACGGTAGGGTGAGATGGTGGGAATCCTCGACCATGTGGTGTCTGTGGTAGAGCATGTGGTGTGAGTAGGGTGTCGGCCACATGGACATAGGTCAGGAACACCAACAGGTGGAGGTCAACGTGGACATGCAACAACTCACAGCCACTCCTGTAGTGGCAGTACCAGCACCGGCACCAGCACTGCAGGGGGGTGCTGTCCACACTACAATGCAGTAGGCCACATGCACATGGTCCTAGACGGTCCCAACAGGGACGTGGATCCAGCAGACAATTGTCAGCATCAGGGGAGAGTACCATATCTGTGCTTCTGCCTGGTAGTGCCCGTGCAACCCCTGGCAGGCACAGTTCCTGTGTCCGTGGCTGGATACGGTGAACAGTACACCTTGCCATGTACAGTCTGCAGCTGTCCAACATACTCCTGTATAGGGTAGCGACATGGCAGAAATGCATGCATACATACAGGCACACATCACCAGCACATCTAGGGCACCTCCATACCTACACACACCACTTCTGCACAGCCCATTTAATAAAGAACCCCTAACCCACACACATGATGTCAACCAAATGGCTCAGCCTAGGTCTCTGGCAAACTCACAACACACCCTGTGCATATGATAATACCTGGGCCCACATCCCTGTCATCCATACCTTTGATGTAGGGACATGCTAATATGGTTCTGATGCACAGGGTGAATGTACTAAGGTTTAGCATTGTAATGCTGTTTAACATGTTGTCAGCTGGAATGATGAATGCTTATATGTCAGGGTGTGTAGCTGTCCAGCCATGATGCATTATAGCTGTTATTAACACTGACTAATTGTGGTCTCCATAATATATTCTGTTTGTGTTTTAGGTGTCTATGTGTCAGCAGGATGTTGGTCTGCTGTCCTTTCCTACAAGGGGTGTGGCACTGTGGTGACACATTGACTGTGTCATATCTCAGGTACAGCTAAACACAAGTAACAGGTCTGTAAAACAGTTACTGCATGTGCCACATGGCTGATAGGTCTGAGGGGTGTATACAGGTGAGTGCTTGGTGAGTGCATAGTCTGATTAACGATTACTTAACCTGTTAACATATACTGTACAGTATAACAGCACACTAAGCGGGGGAATACGCACAAGAATAACCCCAGTGTGAGTGGCTGTGCACACAACAACCACACCCAACTATATATACCAACTCCAGTATCACTGTACAGTTGTGCACTGGGAAAGAGGGCATTTACACATCCACTACTAGTTTTGATGGAATGAATTTCCATGAGATGGTTGCTTTGAAATGTTACCTTTTGCCAGTTAGTTCTCAAACAAATGATCTCCTGGGACATATATCTTCTACAAACCGAAGTAAATCCCTTCACATACACACACACCTACTTGGCAACACTGAGAGTAGATCCCCTACCTTGGTACTTATTGCTACTAATATGTTTGGCCTTAATTGCACACACCACAGAGCTTTTAGGGTGAGGTGTGTCCCATGTTTCCTGTTAATTTGAGAACATCACCAGACCGTGTACAGTATGGTAATGGGGGATGTACTGGGTGTTAATGGACAATGCATAGTATGACATACTGCCATACACACATTGACAAACACATAGACACATGCGACAGACCAGGGTTTACTGTTACAGAGTTTTTGCACACAGCACATGCATCATTGGGCTGGATAGCGTAATAAGTTACCTGTATGGTTGATGGTGACAGTGGTCTGCATAGAGTGGACCTTGGGACATGTACTGGGGGTACCATGGTGTAAAGACAGTATACCCAGCACCCACATCCCACATTAGATATTGTACTCACTGAAATCCATGATAATGCTTTGACATACCCACAATCACACATTGACCAGGACTGCAATGCAAACCCTTGTCTACCTAATCAGTGCTACTACAGGGATATGCATTTATTGCACATGCCACAGGGATAGTAGGGTGAGGGTTTGTCATGGCTCTCCTAATGTCAGCAACATCACCATCCCTATAATGTAGGGCGAGGTTTAGTGTATTTGAAGAATGTGGCCTCAGAATGTCTCCTACAAATATGCACACTCACACACAATTGCACATACACACACACACACACACACACACACACACACACACACACACACACACACACATACTCACATTTGCAAGGACTCAGAGGGTATACCATGGCTATCTACCCATTTGTGGAACAATGTTATGCTGGTACTGCAAGCTCCAGGTAGCCCATAGGAGGAAGGGTGTCACAAGGTACATTTAATGTGAATTACAGCAGCAGCCCTTTCTAAGTATAGCAGTAGTTAGTACTTTCTAAGTAGTTAGTAGTTTCTAAGTATACTAGTGGGTGAGAAGGCCCTCAGAGGATTTTCAACCACAAGTTTACAAACACACAGACACTGTTATACTCAATAATGCATACACACATTTCTCAGTACTGAGGTCCATAGGTGCAGGTGTTCCTAGGTGTGTACCAGGCTAATGTCCATGGAGAGATGACAAGAGTAGGGCATGTGAGTACACTGGTACCATGCCACCTGACATTGGACACCAGGCCATCTATCAACTGATGCCACATGAGTGATCCCCAGGGTGACAGTTAAATTCAACATCCACTCATCTAGTTTTCTCTTGAAGAGGGCCAGTGAGGTGCTCCAATTGACATGTATGCAACATTTATTGCATAACATGGCCAGTGTCTGGGTTAGGGACCTGTACCCAAACATGTTCTGTTGACTGTGGTAGTCTGATTGAGGTATCCATGGCATGTGGTGTATACAGAGTGGGGTTTCCTAGCTGTGGTATTCATAAGACAGCTGGGCAAACATGTAAGTGTAAGTCAATCAGAGACTGGCTGTAAGCAGCCAGGATGAATATCTGACATCTGCACATCTGCAAAGAGGACAGACAGAAAGCAGCTAGCCAACAGGTTATGCATTAGGATGAATGTTTTGACAGATAGATGTCTGAAACTGATAGGTATGCCATTACTACATAACAGCAGTCCTCAATGACATGTCTTAAAACATAGTAACATAGTATTCTATAGTCGATATCAACATATCAGATCAATATCCAATAGGAGATGCATAAAAACATACAGGTCAAACACCAAGAACACGATAGTCAGTACTCAGAGTCCAGCTTTGCATGCAGGGATGTATGGTTCCAGTATTACAATCTGCAATCTACTCTTACTTGGAAAAGCACTGTTAAAAGTAGTAATGTAATGATGCAATACATGCATTTGTGACTGCATATAACCTGGGATACTACCCAAGTATGAAACACATACAAAGAGAAAAGATTGTGGTACTAACCATGTATACTCAGGTGTTCCATACAGTATACTTACACCCCTTGCTACTGTAATGACACACATAGAAGCATGTTATGTACATGGAATTAAATACACTAATTAAAGATGTTATTAACCTGCTATTTTATCAGACTGGAATGTGATCACTGGTTACCAGGGCTGAGCTATGCTTAGCAGGTGTAAGCATTACTTAAATGTAAATGCTAAGCAGATTTGCACACTGGTAAGTGAAGCCTACATGGTGTAAAGGCCTATTCAACCATACGTTATCACCGCTTACCGTCGGGCAAATCTGTGCAAACCCACTTAAAGCTGCTCAAACCTGCCTTAACCACTCTGTATCCAACAGTCCTTGTTCTACAAGAATAAACAGCCCCTGCAGGTCTTGAACCCAAGACCCTGCACACTATAGTCACAGCAGTTAACCACTAAGCCATCTTAGCTATGACAATATACGTTGTTTTTCAAATGTGTCATTCAGTACACATACTGAATATTAGTGAACAACTGCTTTGACTGCTACAATTGTTTAGTACTTGTAAGTGAAAATTGTTTTGAATCACTCATGTTCTTATATGTAAACATAAACATATCAGATTATGACACATAAAAGGATATAGATATATGTTTATGCACACATATATATATGTGTGTGTGTGTGTGTGTGTGTGTGTGTGTGTGTGTGTGTGTGTGTGTGTGTGTGTATATATATATATATATATATATATACATACATATATAGCTATATCTATAGATATATATATATATATATATATATATATATATATATATATATATATATATACATATGCCCGTGACATGTAGTGGAGTCATACCTCAGCACCATAATTCTCAACCTGTTAATGCACGGGTATGTATTGCAGTTATAAATGTAGAATGTTGCTACAGTGATGGGGGTTGTGTCAACATACATGTTGTGAAGGAAGGCTCTTCTAAAAGTGACATGTATGCCATCAGTTACTGGCAGACATCATAAAATCATCATAGTGCAGTACCACACAAATCACAGTAATGATCCTATGGAATACAGAAACAATATGAGCAATAAAGATGGACAGTCTGAAACAATCTGGTCAGTCAGGAGGTATACACAGAATGCCTTAGTCAAAGAAATGTGGAACAAGCCTGACAAAGGGGATGTTTAAAGCCATGGAAATGGGGATATATCAGAAATACTGGACTAGGTAAGCTCACACAGTTGATGCATTCACACCCTCCTGGCTGTCCTAACACATATTAACTGGAGGAGCAGAGATCCCAAGCCACATACTTCACACTAGTTAGTGACATACATCTTCACACCAGCCCACTGCTTTGTCAGAAATACACAGCACGTATGGTGGCCAGGAAACAGTACATCTGACAAATATCTGGACATAACATCACACTAGGGTAAATACACTGTGCTGCTGGACATGTCACCAAGCACTGTTTACACTAAAGGCAGACTGCCACAACACTAACCCAATTTACATATGGGGAATACACATGTAATTGCAAATATAGCAGGCACTTCAGGCATGTAACAGCATGGAGTAACAGACACCAGTGTGAAAGTGCATACCCATGACCAATCTCAACACAGTCACAGTCACATAATGGTAAGCCTAAGTAATAGTACAGTCTATGGCCTGTGTGAACAAAAGTCATCATCATGTTTGCCACTCACACACTAACACTACATATACTGGCCCAATTCACAGTGTAGTCTGATAGCTGACTGTGGTATGGAAGATGTCTCAGTCTGGCCCTACATACATATAGACTGATAAGGTATCAGAAACTGGAGCAGCATGCACTGTCAGATAGAACAGGACCAAGAACACTGACATCTACCCCAGTCTGTACACAGGCCAAATCACATGATCACAATACACTGCTACATAATACAGACACTCTGTCAACAATCACCATAAGTACACAGACCTCACAACGGTACAGACTACCACAGAATGTCCAGGTTTTGTCCTCAACTATTAGGCCTCCTATACATTACATGTCTGGCATTCTGATTTATCATTGCTTTGATATCAGGGATTATGTCAGTAAATAATGGTATACTGTACATATCCACCTCTTACTGCATGACATTTGAACAAAGGGTGACAGACTTGGAGGACAGAGGCACAAACACAAGGCCAATATTGACATATTGCAGTTATAAACTGAGAACATTGCAGGTGTAACAGGGTTTGTTGTGACATATCTCTTCTGAGGGATATGAAGTCAGTAACACACGTGGATGTTACCATTTCCTGAGTACAATCATCAGAGTATGCTACTGCATTTATGAAGACAGAAAATGTTTGAAAAACACATCAAATCTCAGGCTCCAAACTCTGGCCCGTCTGCAGATAGCCCTACAGGTAAGAGTTTTCTCAACCACATAACACTGTCATGCCAGACTTTAAATCATGCAGAACAGCCATATCCGCACAAACCCTGTTAAAACAACATTACTTGAAATGTAGAACAGCAATACTTACATTATGTCCCCATGTCTGGAACATCCCCACCAGTTGTTTGGCCTATCTCCACAGTGTTAGTTGTAAGAGGTATTTCCAACTACCCTCTGTGATGCTGTTTGTCACACACCCACATGAAGTCCTGCTCACAGTGAGGGAGAAGGGCCAACACCCACTTGCACTGCTTACTTATAGGAGTGTGTTTCCATGCAATTGGCTATAGGAATGATACCACAGGTGTTCCACATGCAATTAGCAAGTGGAGGACTCCAATTAGTGCAGAGGCCATCAGCTGATCATGAGCATTACCTACCAAAGTCTAACTGCTGCCTATGCAAAACAGATGCATTTTTCCACATCTACTAGAGACAGGGAGAGAGAGAGACAGAGGGAAAGAAAGAAAGGAAGAGAGAAAGAGCCAAGTGTTTGTGTATAATCTGTGGGTAGAGAGATTTCTCTTGGTATTATAATGGTTGCCTATATATAAATGCATGGATGTGTGTTGTCTACAACAACCTCTATGGTATCTGACAACTGTTGGCCTTGTAATGCGACATTGGAACATATGGGTCCTCAATAAGAAAATGTAGCAAAACCCACAATGCAATGGATCCTATTATATAAACAATCACAACAACCCCCACACTCACACACTTTCCAGTGCAGACTTTCAAACTCCTACCTAGCTATGCATTGGTGCTACAGTATTATGCAGTTGTTGCAAGCACTGCAGAGCTTATATGCTGGAGAGTTGTCCAAATGTATCTATGAAGGTGAGTGACATCAGCTGCAGTGCTAAAAGAGGGGTAAGGGAAGTGCAGGAAGTGTGAATGATCACAAAATCAGGTGTCAACAAAGACTCACACACTCTGGCACACATTTTTGCAGTTGTCAGGACCAGGATTAGAACTCCAGTCTAACTAGTTTGCAGTAAGTGTGAATGACCACAAAATCAGGTGTCAACAAAGACTCACAAACTTGCCAGGGCCAGGATTAGAACTCCTACCTAACTAGTTTGCTACACTATGGTATTGTGCAGTTATCCCAAGCACCACAGAGCTTAAATATTACAGAACTATCCAAAGGTATCTTTGAAGGTGAGTGACTTTAGCTGCAGTGCTAAAGGAGGAGTAAGGGAAGTGCAGGAAGTGTGACTGACCAAAAAATCAGGTATCAACAAAGACTCACACACAAGCACACACATTCACACAGTTGCGAGAAACAAGATTCAAAGTCCTACCCATCTAGTTTGCTACACTATTGTATTACTCAGTAACCACTGGCACCACAGAGCTCACAGTGAGGAGAAGGAGAAGAGTGTACTGACCCAGGGTAACCTAACAGGAGCTACATGAGCTGGAGATAGCAGAGTGCTATAAGGTGGACAGGGACCTCCTACAGCAAAATGTTGAGCTGTGCCATCCACGCTTCACAAACAGAGCCAACAGAGGGGAACCCATCCCAGTGGATAACAAGGTATATGTAGGCTGAAGACTACCAGCCACGACTACCTTCCAAAGGCCAACTGGGATATCATGGAGATCTCACAGGCATCATTATCCATGATACTCCACCAATTCCAGGATGCAATGTCAGCATTTGCCGGTGAGCACGTATATTTCCACAACACCCATGGGGCATTGACCAGCAATATGCTTCTCTTCCACCAAATAGCAGAATACCCTGAGGTAGTGGGTGCTATAGACTGCATGCACATACACATCAAAGCACCACCCGGTAAGCGGGGTAGGGTCTACATAAACCGTGAGGGCTTCCCCTCCATCAACTGCCAGGTCATGTGTGATACCCAGGGCATTATAATGAATGTGTGTGCTGGCATCCCAGGAAGCTATCATGACTCCCACATCTAGCATATGACACAGCTGTACCAGAGATTTGTCAGTGGGGACATCCCATATGGCCACTTACTGGGGGATGCTGGTTATGCACTGGAGCCGTGGCTGATGACACCCATCAAAAATGCATACACACCTGAACAAGAACTCCATAATGAGGCACATGGACAAACCAGAATAATAATAGAACATGTGTTTGGGATGCTCAAGTCATGGTTCTGGTGCCTGGACATATCCAGTGGAGCCTTGCTGTACTCTCCAGCTACATGTACCCAAATTTTCATTGTATGTGCCATGTTATACAATATGATCCTGTGGAAACAGCTGCAGCAGGAACAGCACTGGGCAGGGCTACACAGCCCCCCCACCATGACCAAGGCCAGCACAGGTACAGAGGGACTTGGAGGAGGAACAACCTGAGTCTGCCCCTGTAAGCAAAAGGAGGCATGCCCAATATGCCCAGGCTTTGGCAAAGAGGCAATGCATAGCACATACAATGACATGGTAGGAACCCAGGGAATGACCCCTCTCTCTGACTTGTATATACAGTAAAAGGGATACCAAACATGACACTACCTGTGCTTTACCATGTATAAGGAGTGTACTATGTGCATCTGACATAGTCAGCCCTCCAGCACCATCCTCAATACTGGCAGAGCCACAAGGTAAGTCACTCTCCCTATCAATTGCTGAATGGAGTAGTATGTTCTGCTACTTGTGGGTGAGCATGCAAGGGAATCAGGTGGCTGAATGGGATGGCAGCAGATAGTAGACACCTATATGGGCAGCATGAAATCCATAACAAATACTGGTATCAACATACTAGGCAGTACTAGACAAGGTGATAAATCCCACTGCAGGAAATGTGGTGGGCCAAATGTGTGTCCATAGGACACACACATGCATGTCAGTGAGGCTCACATACCCAACAACAGTCTCAACCAGCAGGACAGCTGTAGAGGACCACAAAGACAGGCTGTGCTAAGGCCTCCAATTGATGGCAATGGAGAACAACCCCCTCTAGACCTACACAGACAGACTACAACAGGTCAGGCAGTTGGATGTTAGTTTTGAAGGGTAAGAAGTCTGAAACTGAAATGTAGGTCAATAAAACCCAAGATCTGTACTCCACTAATATGCCTCTAGTCTGCATGATAGGTCAGAATACAGAATGAAATGGAAGCCAGTAGAGTACCTGAAATACCAGTATAGTCATAGCAAATGTTTACATTTGTGAGGTGTGCCCCCCCCCCACAATCCTATGTAGAAATGTAGTAACATGTATTTGTGGGTTTAATCACAGTGGATCACAGATTACCTGAGCTGGCCAAATTAGCAGGATAGATTGTTGCACGCGTGCAATATGCAGGGCTCTGTGTGTTAGGTTGTTGTGTGTTGTATATTGTGTGGAAGGGGTCAGCATGTAGGCATGGAGGGTTGTGTCCTGGTGGCCTATGGCCAGTACTGTTGATGACAGGGCCATGTTCTGACAACTGCAGTGCCACACACAATGCATCCCAGCAAGACCCAATCCAGCAGCAATCCATAGTCATTGTGCGGATGTAATATCTGTCACCATCTGAAAGATGGATATGCCATGAATGTGGGCCCAAACATATGCAGAGTACACAGGTGGAAGTACCCTAGACAGAGTATATAAAATGTAACTGTCAAATGCACACACTTTTGGAATTGTACATACAGGTTAGCAACACATTAGTTTTCTGTGTAGTGTGGAATACTGATGTAGTCTGGCCAATCACTGGTAGACCACAAAAGGCACAGTTATGAAGTACTGAAAAACTGCTGATGTCCCCGCACAAGCCAGCATAAGGGAAATGTCCTAAGTATATCTGTGAGTCAGCTGCAAGAAGCTTCCATAGCATACCTGCACTCAGCTCACCTCACTATCAGCCACAGGTTCATCACAGGTCAAATCCCTACTGTTGGGAATGAGTACAGTATGACCCCCACTTCTGTATGGGAATACCCACAGAATGCAGCATGCTGAAGAGGTGTCCCATGCAGGTGTGTCTCTAGCTGTAAGCAGCACCCTGCCCGCATCCACACCAATGGATTAATAAGGATAGAAACTATTGCTATTAACACCTTGCACACCTACCGTGTCATCCCAGTGGAATCCAGTGGCTTGCAGACTGGGACTGTAGGCATGACAGAATGCACTGGCCTGCTATAGATTTTCTGCATCACTACCAAATTCCCTACAGTCCTCTGTCAAAGGCCTGTGCCTCACCCGTACTGCCAATTTATGTTATCTCATAGAGACCCAAATGACAACATAACACAGTCCACAGAACACAAATGCAAGGCCATGTCAAAAAATCCCAGTAGCATGCCAACCATGGCCTACTGCATGAACTGTGGACCAACCCCTAAATACCGCTGGGATGAAGGGATAACTATAGGGATACCTATCAGATATCGCTCGCATAATGTTAGGAATAGGATAGAATAACAGAGGGGGGTATAGAAGCATGGACGCCATGGAGTGTATGAAGTCTGAAACTCTGATGTGTGCCCATACTATCCCTACCTGCAAACCCAGTAACGGGTGGCTACAAACCTGCTCATAAACCACAATGTGAAGAGGAACTGACTAGATATATGAGCCCTGCCTCTGGGTAACCTGTGTGAATCTGTACAGCTGAGAGGTATGGCCACAGCAGGATATGGCCATTCTGTCACGTCAATACATGTACAAGCAGGGGATCCTCAGCCACCACAGTACCAAGGTGCTGGACCATTTACATAGACCCATCAGCAAGTGTCTGCAGCTCCCTCTCCAGAATGGCATGAGAGTACAAGAATATGTATGCTGCAGACCACAATACTGGACACAGCTTCATTCATCTTGTATTCCCCAGGAATCTACTGTGAGTAAATAAGTATATCTATCAGTAGTTGATGACATAATACATCACAGTGTAAAACAGTACATATAAAACCAAACGACAAAGCCAGTAAAATCCATTTATTCTTCACTTCTCACTCTAGCGCCTCAGCCACAGTAAGCCTTCAAGGAGTAAAATGCTATACACTCTTCACCATTTATATAATCACGTTAATTAACACAATAAAAATACATCAATTAATCAATTAAAATACAAGGTTTCAGTTGAATTATATTACACTTCTCCAACTGCAATCTGTATTTAAACCTCTAGGACACAATGTACCATACTTTAAAATAAAAACAGTTTCCTTTCTTAAAAGTAACTTTTCAACAACATTCACATCAAATTCTTCAGCAGCCACTTGTTGCAAAACAGAAGTGAAGAAGAAAAGGATTTTACTGGCTTTGTCGTTTGGTTTTTGGAGCTGTTTCTTTCATTTTGTTATTCCTTTAAAACAGTACATATGTCTGAATATCTCTGCTAACACCAAAACCATGTAGCACAAGCAGCACAGACACAATTAGTTACAGTATCCCACTATCCTTTGCCCATTGTGACTCAATATTGTCAACCTATCTACCGATATCCTGCAGAAAAAGGTTGCTAGCTGTAGGTGTAGAACACAAATGCCTGCACTGGAGTACAACCTACCTGTAATGGATTCACACATTCAATACAGATGGTCATACTGGGCTTGCTCCCACACTTTTTGAGAAATGAAGTCCATGTCTGACAAAAACAGTGGACTATACATATCTGTCAGTCGCAGATTTCTGTGCACACACACCACATTGCACACCATTCATGCTTTGCACACACATCAGTTAGGAATACACATATATATCCAAGGACAACCCACTATAATAGGTCAAACATAGACAAATAGTGATGTGGGGAACAGAGAGACAGACAGTGACAAAGAGCTCCCCATCATAAGGCCTGTCCCACCCACCACACATCCAATGGCCAATATCACATGATGTGCCAATGTCTATCACTGTAGACATTTGCTTCTGGTAGCCCTCAGCACTATAGTGTCTGTGGTGCTTGTGATAATTGTGTAATATGACAGTACAAGTCATTATTCATCTAGCAATTGTATACACAGTCTTGTCAAATGTAAAGTTGTGTGTGACTGAGTGTTGTGTGTGTGTTTCCAGAGGAATGGTTTAAGGCCCATTCACACACTGCACTCTACATTGCCGTAGTTCAGCTAGCCTGCTGATGTCAGTTACCTTGAAATACCCCTTTGGAGAAAGATAATTGCTATAAGCTCTGTTGCACAGGCAATAACTGCGTAATGCTATAGCATGATGTACTAGTTAGGTAGGAGTTCTAATCCCAGAGATGGCAACTGTGAAACCACATGTGTGTAGGCATCAATGTTTTTGAGGCCATTCACAAACACTATACCTCCCATTGCCCTACTTTAGCAAGCCTGCTGATGTCATTCACCTTGAAATACACATTTGGACAAGGGCTAGCCCTATATGCTCTGTGGTGCATGCAATAACTGCATAATGCTATACTATAACATACCTAGTTAGGTAGGAGTTCTAATCCCAGACATGGCAACAGTGAAACTCTGTGTGTAGAGAGTAATGCTTTTGAGGCCATTCACAGTCACTACACCTCTCATTGCCCTACTTTAGCAAGCCTGCCAATGTCAGTCACTTGGAAATACCTCCTTGGTCAAAATGCAGCCATGTAAGCTCCATGGCACATGCAATAACTGCGTAATGCTACAGTGTGATGCACTAGTTAGGTAGGAGTTCTAATCCCAGATATGGAAACTGTGAAACTAGGTATGCGTGTTTGTAGAAAATAATGCTTTTGAGGCCATCCACAGTCACTACACCTCCCATTGCCCTACTTTAGTAAGCCTGTTGATGTCAGTCACCTTGAAATACCACCTTGGAGAAGATTCAGCCCTGTAAGCTCTGTGGGGCATGCAATAATTACATAATGTTGTAGCATGATATGCTAGTTAGGTAGGAGATCTAATCCCAGACCTGGCAACTGTGAAACTCTGTGTGTGTGTGTGTGTGTGTGTGTGTGTGTGTGTGTGTGTGTGTGTGTGTGTGTGTGTGTGTGTGTGTGTGTGTGCATGTGTGTAGAGAGTAATGCTTTTGAGGCCATTCACAGTCACTAGACCTCCCATTGCCCTACGTTAGCAAGCCTGCTGATGTCATCTACCTTGAAATACACCTTTGGAGAAGGGCTATCCCTATAAGCTCTGTGGTGAGTGCCATAAATGTGGAACAATGTAGTAGCAGTAACTACACAGCTATGGGTTTGAATGAATTTCATCTGAGGCAAGTGTTTCTGTGTGTACCTCACAGATTTTGGTCCAATTTACAGCCAGTACAAATCTCAGAGCCTGACTTTAACAGTCCTGCAGATATCATCCACCTTACAAGTATCTGTTGTGAAGCCTAAACCATGTCAGGTCAGTGGTGCATGTGGTAAATGTATAACATAATGGTCTGTAAAGGTTGTTAGAGTGTGAACCTCACCCCTGACAAATATAAATTTGTGATTAAGGTAAAATTATTTTTGGGATCTCTCACCCACTACATCACCCAATGCCAGTATTTACAAGGGCTGTTGATATTCCCCACCTTAGAAGTACCTTGGAACAACATCCATCCAATAAGTTCCGTGGCATGTGTGATAAATGCGTTACACTGTAGTAGCACTACATAACTAGGCAGGAGTTTGAATCTCAGTACTGGCAAGTGTGTGTGTGTGTGTGTGTGTGTGTGTGTGTGTGTGTGTGTGTGTGTGTGTGTGTGTGTGTGTGTGTGTGCGTGTGTGTGTGTGTGTGTGTGTGTGTATGTGTGTGTGTGTGTGTGTGTGTGTGTCTGTCTGTCTGTCATCAGTATCCTGTGCGGAGGTTGCTGTGATTGTGTAATGACAGGATGCATTGTGGGGGAGGGTTTGCTAAATTATTATATTGAGGACGTACTATATATCACAATGTCCACCTTAAAAGGAAAACTGGTGTCAAACAGCAGAGTGGCTGGTGTAGACAATCCATAGCCCTACATGTGACATTATGGATCGGTGAACAATATAGGCAACCCTTGTATTACTCAGAGAACACTCTCCACCCATGTCTCATACACAAACACACTTGGCTAGGCAACAACCACTATATTGGTAGTTCCCTCCATATTTCCCACAGATAGTATCCACAGTGTGATTGCAGTGGACTACATGCCTGTTGACTACAACACTGCCACTGACATCAGAATGTACTGTGATGTATAACATCTCCTGACTGTGTGTTATCCAGCAAGTAAAAGGACATGGCACCCTGTTCCATCCCTACAATAGGTAAATAAATGCTTATAGAGGTCCTTTGCTATGTTCCCCACTGGACACCTGCAACAACTGTAGAGTCTGCAAATGTAACCACAAAGGAAATACCATGCCTTATACACAAGCCCTGCATGGACAGATGCCACTAACTCCACTGAATACCTGTATCATGCTGTCAATGTAGGTGCAGGCACAACCTCAGTTCCATAGCCAGGTTTCACCAAATGAGGTCAGGAATGCCACATCAGATGATAATCTGTCCACACAACATGCTCCAGAGACCTCAAGTACACTTCCACACATCACAGAACATGCATGTGGGACATGTGCATGACCCAGATACTGTCCGTGTTATGGAATATAGATCACATACATGACAAGCATTGCACAGCACTGGCCACCCACAATAGTAACCCAGATGAGTGGATCATGAATACAATACCAACCTGTGTGGGCTAATCCAGGGACTACACCGCTGAGCCACACTGGAGACCATTGTCATGTGGCCTGATGATAAGGTATTACCTTTGCCTAGGCTTGTACAGCCTTCAGGCGCAGTCAACTACTACCCACCTGTGAAGCAATCTCAGTATTGGCAAACTGGCAAGTGTGTGTGTGTGTGGACATTAATGATTTTGAAGCCATTCACACTCACTACACCTCCCATTGCCCTACTGTAGCACGCCTGCTATCCGTCACCTTGAAATAACCATTTGGCCAGGTAACAGATTGATAAGCTCTGTGGCATGTGTGATAAGTGTGTAATAGTGTAGTAAACTAGTTAGGTAAGAGTTCTAATCCTGGCCCTGCCAACTGTGATAATGTATGTGATTCCGTGAGAGTGTGGGTGTGTCTTCCTTGACACCTGCTTTTGTGGACAGTCACATGTACTACATTTCCCTTATCCCTCCTTTATTATTGTTGCTGATGTCAATCACCTTTAAAGATATCTTTGGACAGCTCTCCAACATATAAGCTCCATGGTGCATGCAATAATTGCATAACAATGTAATAACAATGCCTAGTCAGGTAGGGGTACCAGTACTGGTAAGTGTGTGTGTTATCAGTGCCCTGTTGGAGTGATTGTGTACTGACAGGGTCCACTGCAGTTTGGGTTTTGCTACATCATTATATTGAGGAATTGCATGTCCCATTGTCAACATTCCAAGGCCAACATTTTCCAAACATTATAGAGATCGTTCTCGACAATCCTCAGCCATAAATGTGTACAGCCATGTGCAATTACCATGCGACAGTATGGAGTAGTACACAATATAGGCAACTGTCATAATGCCCAGATACCACTCTACACCCATGGATCATACACAAACATGCTTGGCTCTTACTCTCCTACTCTCTTCCTTTCTTACTTTATCTCTGTCTCTCTCTCTCTCTCTCTCTCTCTCTCTCTCTCTGACTCTCTCTCTCACTCCCTTGCTGATTAATGTGGAAAAGGACACCTACTTTGCTTAGGCAGCAGCTTGAGTTTTTTAAGTGATGCTCATGATCAGTTGATGGCCTTTGCACGAATTGCAATCCCCCACTTGCTAATTGCATGCGGAACAAATGTGCTATCATTCCTATAGCCAATTGTATGGAAACACCCTCCTATAACTAAGCACTTCATGTGGGTGTTGGCCCTTTTCCTTCACTGTGAGCAGGACTTCATGTGGGTATTTGACAAACAGCATCACAGAGGGTAGTTGGATATACTGCTTACAACATACACTGTGGAGACAGGTCAACAAACAGGAGAGGGATGTTCCAGACATGGGGACAGAATGTAAGGATTGCTCTTCTACATTTGAAGTAATGTTGGTTTAACAGGGTTTGTGAGGATAAGGCTGTTTTACATGATTTAATATCTAGCATGACAGTGTTATGTGGTTGAGGAAGCTATCACCTGTAGGGCTATCTGCAGATTGGCCAGAGTATGGAGTCTTACATTTGTTGTGTTACTCACACATTTCCTATCTTTAGAAATACAGTAGCATACTCTGATGATTGCAGTCAGTACATGGTGACATCCATGTGAGTTACTGACTTCATATCCCTCAGAGGACATATGTCACAGTTACACCAGTAAATGTACGAGTTTATCACAGCAACATGGCAATATTGGCCCTGTGTT
>NC_056739.1:1915066498-1915071498 GCF_019279795.1 Protopterus annectens
AGCAATATACATATGTATATAAATACATATATAAATATATATGTGTATGTACATATAATCTACATATGTGTATATATATATATATATATATATATATATATATACACACACACATATCTTTATGTGTAAACATGAGTGTTGTATTTACATTCCTTGACATATACCACCATATTTATCTATGTGCTTATATAGATAGAACAACATACTGATTCAACAATATTTTCACTAACAAGTACTACACAATTGTAGAAGTCAAAGTAGTTCTACTATTTAGTATGTGTACTGACAGATATATTGGAAAAAAACAATGCACATCTTCATAGCTGTGATACTTTAGTGATTGACTGCTTTGACTATAGTGTACAGGGTCCTGCGTTCAAGACCTGCAAGGGCTGTATATTTTGTTGCTAGGCAGAACAAAGACTGTTAGATACAGAGTGGTTAAGTCAGTTTTGAGCAGCTTTAAGTGGGTTTGCACAGGTTTGCACGATGGTAAGCGGTGCTAACGTATGGTTAAATGAAAAGGCACTTACACCATTTCATCTCCGTTTACCAGTGCGCAAATCTGCTTAGCATTTATATTGCAGCAATGCTGAAACCTGCTAAGCATGGCTCAGCCCTGGTAACCAGTGATCACATTCCAGTCTGATAAAATAGCAGGGTAATGACATATTTAATAAGTGTATTTAATTCCATGTACATAACATGCATCTATGTGCTGTCATCACAGTAGCAAGGGATGTGAGTCTACTGTCTGGGACACCTGAGTATATATGGCTTGTACAACACTCTTTTCCATTTTAATGTGTTTCATACATGGGTAGTATCCCAGGTTATATGCAGTCACACTAGCATGTAGTGTACCATTACATTACTACTGTTAACAGTACTTTCCCAAGTAAGAGTAGATTGCAGATTGTAGTATTGGAACCAAACACCCTCGCATGTAAAGATGGACTCTGAGTCCTGAGTATCATGCTCTTGGTGTGTGAGCTGTGTGTCATTAAGTATTTGTTACTGGATAATTGATCTGACATGTGGGTATTAACTGTAGACTACTGTGTGTATAGGACATGTCAGTGGGGGCTGCTGTCATGTAGTAATGGCATACCTATCAGTGTCAGATGTCTATCTGTCAAAACATTCATCCTAATGCATAACCAGTTGGCTAGCTGATGCCTGTATGTCCTCTGTACAGATGTGCAGATGTCAGGTATCCATTTTGGCTGCTTATAGACAATCTATCAAGGTATGGGGCTGCCCTAGCTGTGTTGGTGATGTGCATGTGTATGCATGCACACAGTTCTGCCATGTGGCTGCCCTATACAGGGGTTTGTTGGACAGCTGTCTCTGGCCATGGACAAGAGAACTGTGCCTGCCAGGGGTTCCACGGCACTACCAGGTACAAGGCCAGATATGTTACTCTCCCCGATGATGACATATGTCCACTGGATCCTGGCTCCTCTTGGGATCGGCCAGAGCCACATGCATGTAGCCTGCTATCTTGTGGTGTGGACAGCGACCCCTCCCTGCAGTGCTGGTGCTGGTACTGCCACTATGGGAGCGGCTCTGACTTGTTGCACATCCACGTTGACCTCCACCTGTTGGTGTTGCTGACCTACGTCCACGTGGCTGTCGCACTACTCCCACCATATGCTCAAGCACAGACATTGCACTGTCGAGGATTCCCACCATCTCACCCAACCATCTTTCCAGGACCTCTGCAAAATAACGGTGGGCACCTGCAAGATCACGGATGTTGTCAATAACAGCAGAATGAGTAGCCCTCTGGAGCCTCAGATCCTGTCTGGTATAACATTCCATATGTGCCTGTGCCTCCATGACAGCCTGAAACATGCATCTGGTGACACTGGCTGTGGAATTTCTGCCAGGGGCATGATGACCAGCAGCCCTCCTATGAGCACCCCTGTACATCTGTCTCTGTGGTACCTTGCTGGGCATCCAGCTATGGCTGCTGTGTCTAGACACACTTTCCATAGTCACCACACTGTCCTGTCCCATGCCACCACCTGCCAACTGTCCCTCATCTATTGCCACTAGTGGTGGGGTATGTATAGGCAATGTGACTGTGTGCGGGGATGGGGTGGATAACAGTGGGATGTCAACTGATGGTACAGCTTCAGCCCCTGACAACCCTGCCTGTGCCTCACCATACCTATCATCATTATCAGAGTCTGTATGGACACTAACATCAGTTTGCCTGCAGGAGGGACCCTGACCCACCTCGCCACCTGTGACGGGAAAACAAGAAATGCACTTTAAGACCTGTGCATCATTGCTAAACTGCACACACACTCAAACACACAAACACACACACACACACACACACACACACACACACACACACACACACACACACACACACACACACACACACACATGCACACACGCACACACAAGCACAGGTGAGATTGCACAAAGATATTACACACAGACCTCTCATTACCCACCTGTCAACATGCATGGCTTATGGAAGTCAACAACATGCACTGCAGCTATATTCAATCCCTGTTAACAACATTATACATCTCTGTGATGCATGAGTTGTGTTAGTAGGTGATGCCCCTTCCCCTGGAACACACTGCACCCATGTACACAGTATTGCTGTGCACCTGTTCAGCACCCTGGCATGTACTGTGCACCATACCTCACAGCTGTACACGCCATTGCTGAATGTGTATATGTGTGTCACTTATGTTTGCTCTGCTGCTCACAGCTCCTATGTGTTTTTCTGACACATACCTGGGATGATATGAGGACAGATGTCAATAGTGAATACCTGATGTCTGATTTGCAGATCTCATCATTAGCAGTCCATGTATGAGCAATAAAGAATTATTTCACTACAACCTTCAGAGATTACTGTGGCTATGAGGAATATACACACAGTTATTGACATGGCACCCTCTTCTATGATATGCCATGAGGCCACAATACTGCATATGTTAACATTACACAAACCTGATATTTGACATATGACCTTTGCAATCAAATGCAGTATCAAACAAATGTGTTAGTTGTGCAGATGCTGATTGAGATGCATACAATATGTGGGTGCATAAGTGTGCACCCCCTTAACATCATGGTTTGTTGCATCAACTGTTAAGTGTACTACTGCAGTCACTATTCCTGAGAGGTGTATACTAGCATGGCCCATATGCACTTGCCAGTATTTGGTCATTCTGCCCTACAAATGTCATCCACCTCTGCCAGATTGCAAGGTCAACTCATGTGCACAGCCCTTGGAGGTCACACAGTGCCTTCACTACTGCTGTGGAGTCAGGGTATGTCTGCCACAATTTATGATTTTGACTGTGTGCAGATACAGCCATTCTTAGTGAGCTTTGGATGTCTGCTTCAGTTCAATGCTGTGTTTCAGGATAACACTCCTCCCCATCCTCAGCTTTTTGCAAATGCTTGACAACTATGGGCCACACATGAGTGTCATTTTTCAGCGTCCCAAATTCAGAACACCATGTATACCAGCCTAGCCCTGCTAATGAACAGCAAACATACAGGTGTACACTGGCACCAGCAAGGTACAGAAGGGGATGGTGGGCCTGAGGTGGAGTGAGGTATTTCTTGTGCAGCACATGTATCTTAATTGATACTGTCTCTAGGTTTCAAACTTGGTCTTGATACACCATTACACATTGCAAAACATGCCTTTATGGGACTTTTGATGTTATGCATATGCTACCTGTAGAGATCCCTGGCTGATGTTTCCTATGGAACAACTGTTCCATCTGATTACCCTAACCCATAGGCCACACCTATGCAGAGTCCAGCCAATTGTTGACACAGGTACTGCACAGCCAGTACTTGCTAAACATTCCTGCAACTCCCTCACTATTGTGGCATGTTTCTAGGCAGCCTCCATGACCAGTTTGCAACATGTGCTGTCATCTGTCTTGGATGGCCATCTGTTTATTTTTTACATTAATGTTATCCCATACTTCTTCATCACATACATGACTATCTGCACTGTTTGCCATGGTATATGCAATGGTGAGGTAAGGCTACATCTCCCACTCCTGCATGCTACCTGTTGGATATGAGATCCATTCCATGGCCTGTAAGATGTGTGCAACCCACGGCTGCCTCTGTTGCAGGTGAGTGGGCAAATGTGATCAACATACATCTTGGATAGCAGACCATATCTTGGTGTGACATTGAGGACCTGTACTTGATGGAAGGTGCATACTCATGAAGAGTGAATGCTGTCAGTACCTCAAAAGCTGCTTCCACAATATGTTATTTGGAGTGTGTGCATACATATGCTTCCAGCGTTTGTTAAGGTATGTATTCCCCATATTTACTATCCTAACATAGGATTCCATATTACACATTCATTGCTCATGTTAGGATCACATTACAGGTTGTAAGGGTTGTGGAATGTGGTATTGTGATATGCCGGGTTGTATATCTACAACAGTTGCCATTGTAATAGCGGTATATACACTGTTGTAGCATTGTATAAAGGGTGGTGTTTCAGACATGTTCCTACTGTAGGCCATTTGTCCCACCATTACGTTCATCTTTGTGCACACATCTTGCAATGACAGGTTGTTAATTATATTGCAGGACTCTTACATACCCTTCAGATATTCCACCATGGTGATCACTGTGATGCAGTACAGTTAACAGCAACAATAAGTGAACATGTACAGCATGCATTATGGGTACATGTGTTAAATGTATGCATGGCAAATATCATGGCCGGTGTATTGGCAAACCTGAACAAACAACATCATACTCACCAGCTACAGGCTGCTGCCCCAGAGGTATACCAGCGGGACCTACATAGTTGTGTGAGAGATGTGATGTTAGTAGCCACACCTATGGCATTGGTACAGGGTGGGAGCAGAATTTCAGTACATCAACAGTACAAACACACAATACTACAGACTATGCACATCTGTTCATTACTACACTGCAGCAACAGACTATATATATTTTATCTCACATATGCATGATGA
>NC_056739.1:1915376498-1915473998 GCF_019279795.1 Protopterus annectens
AGATGTTTTGTAGAGGTAGCATAATACTTTAATTTTAATATTTCTATGGCTAAGTTAGTTTTATGGGATACTATTTCATTATATTTTTTATTGGCTTCTTCTATTTTCTTTTTGTTTTCTGACTCACATAAATTCTTATTAGATTTAAGTAATACAAGTTGTTTTTGTAATTCCTGTAATTCTGATTCCCATTCTTTAATTTTATTTTTGTACCAGTTGATGGTTTTACCATATATATATATATATATATATATATATATATATATATATATATATATATATAAAAGCTTTTAAGGAATCCTATACCATAAGTATATTTGTTTCTATGTTAAGCTCTAGGAAAAACTGAAGTTCAGAAGTTAACCAAGGTTTAAATTATTTGATTTTTGTAATGTATGAAGGAATCCTTGAAGTAATAACTAACAATTTAAACTGTGTGCAGATTTCCAATACCAGGGAGTTATGGTCTGAAAATAGACATGGCTGTATTGCAAAATTAAAAATTTTAGTATATAAATCTTGAGAGACATATATTTTATCAAGTTTTGATTTGGGTTCCATATCTATAGTCTTGATGTGAGAAAAGTAATGAATTAGATCCTATAGCATCATAAACATCACTTAGTTTAAACATCTATCCATTTTTTTAATAGTTTAGCTGTGGATGATAGTCGGTTAGTTGTGGTTTCTGTGACATCTGCAATACAATTCAGGTCAACTCCTACTATTATATTGCCTTTAGAGATCGATGTAATGAGGTCTAAGTGCTTCTTAGCTAATCCTACCCCCATGCCAGGAAACGAATATAAATTCACTAAAGTCCATACACTGTTGTTGAATTTTAATATAACTATAGCTATGAGTCCATCCCTCTCCACATATTTATAGATAACTTCTGGATTCAATGAGGTCTTTTTCCATAGTAGTGTTACTCCTCTAGTCTTTGATTTATAAGAGGATTAAGCTAGTATTCTTTAATTATTAGGATCCTACTTAAATGTGCCATTTATTTTAAAATGGATTTCTTGAAGAAAGACTACTTGAGCTTTATTTAGTTTTAGGTATCTCAATAAGTTAGATCTTTTGTTTGGGTTGTTTAAGCCATTAGTATTCAAAGACACTAAAGTCAGTTCCATCATCCATGGAAGGATTTTTTTTTTTAGTTAAAAAAACAACTATGTATTTATAAAATCCTACAATGATGAAAATCTTCCTGTATAGTTAACTCTGTGTTAATTAAATAGTTCATAATTATTTTAATCAGCATTGTTTTTTTTTTCATGGGGTTTAATAATAAACATTTTTGTCAGGCATTTTACAACTAGAGAAAAAAAAAGAATAAAGGTCTATTAACAAAACTTTCATATGTATAAATCTTAACCTACACTAACCATGGAATGAAGAACATTCCTAGTCTAACAGACAAAAATAAATTTGTTATATTAACCTTCCTAACCACCTTCTTACTCTTTTTGAGCCCATAAAACAAATATTAAAGGAGAAAAATTTACAAATTAAGTAACCGGTAATGTTTACTTTTCATCCATTCAGACTTTAATTTCTCTTATAAATTAAATTAAGTAAATCAACAACCTACAATTGTCATCAATGCATTACTGATATGAAGGTGACCATTCAATGAATGCAAGAGACAAACATGTATTTTATGAATTTAAGTTTCCAGATATAAGAATGTAAGCAAGTATAAGCTTGGTTACTAATCTGACTTTATACATATTATTCATTCAGGCTATATGCTAAGTAGTCATGTTACTTGAATGGTGTATAATTAACTAAAATAATGAGACACATGTTCCAAGTTATCTAAAGAAGTCCCTAGATTAATGTAGCCTATTTCAAAATCTATACAATATTTATGTTCCCTTTTGTTTATTAATTATAATCAAATGCAATTACCCAGAATAAAAGTAAAAAGAACTAAGTGTTTATACCTAAACATGTATAAACAATATCCAAAAGACAGATGGTATCAAAAGTTGTTAGGACAACTCCATGCATTATGCACATGACATTAGTGTATTTCTATCTTTAGAAGGACTCTATTTAACTAAGTGATTGTTTGTTGAATTGGTTATTAGCAATTTTGTGTAATTTTAATAGATATAGTGAATAACATTATTATTTTATGTGAGCCTTTGGTATTAATATCAGCTTTCATTAGTGTCTTTTAAAAAGTATAACACTATGAGAGAGTTAGGTGCAGTTGCCTGTGATATTAGTGTGATCATACTTAAACTAGGGCTCTGTTATATTTTTTCATGAAATTGAAAGTTTAAGCAGCACTGTTTCAACTTCACAGACACATTTTAAAAAGGTCAACCCATGGCTTATCTATTTGCACCTTTTGCCATATATTAAGCATGAATTGTTGCCTGTGATACAAAAAAATAGTCTGACAAAACTTTAACCATTAAATCCAAAAAACTCCAGTTGTTGTCCAAGGTCAATAAAGGCCACCTCTGATATATTCCAAACAATTTTATTGTACAAAAATGCACACTAGCACCATAAAACACATCAACAGACTTAGCGCTTTAATTTCCTAACCCGGAAACATCATCAAAATCAACACTCTCATCCCACCTTACAACTTAAATAGACCTAACACCTTTCCCATTGGTCATAAGTTAATTGAAACTCATATTTAAAAACGGGTTCCCTATGGTAGACTGACAGCTCGGAAGATCAACAATCACATCACCAATGCCAGAAGACAGACGGAGCAGATAACAGACAACTTGTAATCCCGACAGCGAAAACACCGACATGGGAAACATGTGTGCACGACTTGGTAAGTATGCAATAGTGAGGGATTTAGGGTTAGGGTGTGGGTAAGGTAAGTGTGTGATAGTGAGGGATTTAGGGTTAGGGTGCGGGTAAGGTGTGTGTGCAATAGTGAGGGATTTAGGGTTAGGGTGCATGTAAGGTAAGTGTGCAATAGTGAGTGACTTAGGGTTAGGGTGCGGATAATGTAAGTGTGCGATAGTGAGGGACTTGAGGGTTAGGGGTGGATTAAGTGAGTTAGGGTTAGGGTGTGGGTAAGGTAAGTGTGTGATAGTGACAGACCTTAGGGTTAGGGTTTGGGTTAAGTTTAGTGCATAGATAGTTGTGTGTAAGGAGTAGTGTAGGTTTTTAGGTTGTTGGTGTGCTTGTGTTGTGTGTGTGTTGTGTGGAACAGTGAACTTTTTGTTTTGTTAACTGTCAGGATTGTGGTTTGTCAGGCATGTGAACTTTTGTGTTTTTGCAGTTTTGTTCTTGTGGTGTCGGTGTTGTGGTTGTCGTTGTTGTGTGCTGTCGGTTTAGTGTAGTAGACCCTTAAAAATCACATCAATCTACTTAAATACAATTCTTCTTATTTGATTTTATATAACTTTTATAAAAATCTTTCATAAAATACTTGCATAAGTACTCCATATTAAATAAGTATAAATATATAAACCATATAAAACATATAAAACATATTACAAATAATCACATTGTTTACACAATATTAAAATTACTAATAAATCACTGTATTTGTATGACTGAATATTAATTATTTAATATTTAGTATTTAATATCTATTTGCTCTAATTCTAAGTGCTGGCACAAGTGAAATATGGTCATTAAGACCCGGTGGGTTGCAAGCATCCAACTGTAATTGCCATATTAATTCCCTTAATTCCAATTGGGCTTCCCAATCCCCACCCCTTTCATTTCTTTTGACCTGTTCAATGACCCAAAACTTAAAATCAGCTTGAGGACATGTTACTGTATGTCTGAAAAGGGCATTAGTTTCTCTCTTTCTGTTAATGTCTTACATTTGTTCATATACCCTATGTTTCAGACCCCGTTCGGTCTTCCCTATATAATATGAACCACATGTTATACATTTAGCTAAATAAATTATACCCTTAGAATGACAATTGTAATATCCCTTGGGATAAAATGACATATTAATACCCTCTATTTCTAACGTCCCTTGATTATATACAAATGGACATTGTGGACACCTGCCACACTTGTACGTTCCAACCTTATTCTTACTTCCTTCTTGTTCTTTTTCAAAAATTTCTTTTAAATTCCTGTTCTTCTTGTACCCAAATTTCAAGTTTCTAGAGAAAATGTTTATACTATTAGGCATGGATGAAAACAATATCCAGTTTTTATATATTATATTCTTTATAGCCCTTGTATCTTGGTTATAAGTTAACGTCATATACACATCCCCTATTTTATTTCTCACATTTTCGTTGCTCTTATGTTGACTTTCTACCAATTCCCCTTCATTATTCTGTCCTTTCAATAAAAGTGGCATGTATTTCTCATTCCATCCTTTCAGTACTTCTTCTTTAATACTTTCAATAGTCTCCACAGGGTAACCCCTTTCTTCAAATAAACTTTGTATATATATTCTAATTCAACCCTAGTATCCTCTTTTTCGGATGTCATCCGTATTGCCCTAATCATTTGGCCCTTAATAATGTTCCATTTTTGTTTAACAGGGTGGTTACTGCTATAGTATAAATATGAATTTGAAAAACATTCCTTCCTAAACAAGTTAGACTTAAATTTCTTGTTAACATTGTCTTTCAAAATAGTAGTGTCTAAAAAATTCACTTGTTCATCCCATATAGTATATGTAAATTCTAAAAAATCTGTAGAGTGATTAATATATCTAACAAAATTATCTATTTCTTCTCTAGGCCCCTTCCAAGCCAGTTATATGCCATCCAGAAATCTAATATATGCTTTTATAAACTGCTTAAACATTGAGTCAAAAATTAAATGTTTCTCCCAATATAATAATACTATATTAGCTACTATAGGGGCACATGCTGCCCCCATGGGTATTCCATCAATTTGGTGGTATAACTCTCCTTAGAAATATATAAAGTTATTTTTCATCACCAATTCTACACTTCCTAGTATTAAATTAAAGTCTCTACTGTCCACAAATTCAAATTCTATCATCATTTCTTCCAACCATTTTAACCCCAATTCATGTGGAATCACTGAAAATAAATCTTTAACATCCACTGTAATAAATCTGTAATCCTCGTCATACATTAATTTTCCAATCTTTGTAAGGAATCAATAAGTATATGTGGGTAAAATTTATAAAAAGGTTTACGCTTTGTATTCACATATATAGCCAAAGGCTCAATTTTGGACCCTCCAGATGAAACAATAGGTCTCAGTGGTGGGTCCGTGGGGTTCTTGTGTGTCTTCGGTATTCCAAATATGCTTGAAATAAATGGTTTAGGTAATCTCAAAAAATCATACAATGTTTTGTCTATAGCCCCTTGCAATAGATTATCTTCCAAAATCAAATCAGTCCTATGGTAGGCTATATTAACTTCATTCCACGATACTTGGTTATATCTACCTTCCACATTTAAAATTGCAAGCATTTTCCCCATATATTCCCACTTTTGCATTATAACAACACCTCCCCTTTGTCCGGTTTCATAATTCTAATTTCTTTATTGCCAATAATTTCATTCATGATTTTCTTTTCTTCCAGACTAATATTATTAGGATACCATTTCCTTCTGTTTCTATAATAACCTTTAATGTCATTACTTACAATTGATTCAAAATTAACTAAATCCGGTACCAATGGGAGATTAATAATACTTTTCTTTTTCAATGGATCAGTCCTAGTACCTCCTTCAAACATAGTAGCTAAACTCATATTTCTAATAAACATCTTGGTGTCCAGCAGTGTATTAGCTAGATTCCCTCTCCTAGTTGGAATAAATTTAAAACCTTTTTTAAAAAGTTTAAAATGTCTTTCATCCATATCCAACCCACTGGGCCTTAATGACCATATTTCACTTGTGCCAGCACTTAGAATCAGAGCAAATAGATATTAAATACTAAATATTAAATAATTAATATTCAGTCATACAAATACAATAATGTATTAGTCATTTTTAATATTGTGTAAAAAATTTGATTAAGTATGTGTGATATATTTTATATGTTTATATGGTTTATATATTTATATATATTTATTTATTTAATATGGAGTACTTATGCAAGTATTTATATGAAAGATTTTTATAAACGTTATATAAAATCAAATAAGCAGAATTGCATTCAAGTAGGTTGATGTGCTTTTTAAATATGAGTTTCAATTAACTTATGACCAATGGGAAAGGTGTTGGGTCTATTTAAATTGTAAGGTGGGATGAGAGTGTTGACTCTGATGATGTTTCCGGGTTAGGAAATGAAAGCGCTAAGTCTGTTGATGTGTTTTATGGTGCTAGTGTGCGTTTTTGTATAATAAAAGTGTTTGGAATATATCGGAGGTGGCCTTCATTGACCTTGGACAACAACTGGAGTTTTTTGGATTTATTGGTTGTGACTTTTGACTTCAGGTGTTCCACTTTGAAAACTTTAAACATATAACTTATAAACATGTTTTCTGATTTATGCATTAAAGGAAGATACATCACAAATTGTCTAAAAGTTGTGTTATGCACTCCTATGTATTACTTGTTTTCTCCCGGATGCATATGAGTCTGTGCATATCCTATTTTTCAGATTTTATGAATCTTCTGCTTTTTACTTATTTTATGGACATTGCCAGTAGACATTAATATATCTCTAATCTAAGAGAAAATGTTAATAAATGTTTACTGAGTAGTGTAAAGAAAGTATAAAACTGTTGCATGTCCTATTATACATAGTGTCATCTCTTTTAAACAAAACACCAGCAGCATCACTACATTTTTCTAAATCGCTTTCATTACAGGAGAAGCCCTCTGTATCCTAACAACCAATCAGGGAGTCACTACCTTCTATTCAAATTACGTTTGTAATCCAAGCTCTGTGACATATAAGTAGAAGACAGACTGACACATATGTTGTCTCGAGCATTGATAAAAGCTTCACCACTTTAACTTTGATGTATATGATTTCCTGCTCATCTAGCATCAAAACACATATTTCTTCACTTTAACCCCTTCTCGTGAGAGTCTCCCCATCAATAAACCCCACCTATGGACACTGAATCTGAGAACCACAATCACTAAGTCCATCCCTTCACAAATCAAAAAACTAAATAAACCCAGCCAAATGACCCAACAACATAATCTGTTCATTTATTCAGCACTATACACGAAGGATGCTCTCTTCTTTAATCTCCAGCTATCATGGGGAATATTAGGAGCATAAATCTTCACAGTTTACAATAACATCTCTGCCCCAACCAGTGTCTCAGACCCACACACAGGCACCTATCTTTCAAGTTCCTTCCCCTCTTACCAATGCCAGTCATACTCTCTAATCTCTTACTTATTAAATCAGACATCAAAAGCTTACCTCTCAAATGTGTAATCACATTTCAAGCCAAAACTTTAAGCCAAACTCACAACTATTACAACATTCTAGATAATCAAAGAAGAACAAAAACAGATGTACAGAGATCACCATGCACTCGCCTGTTCTGTTCTGTTTTTATAGCCAGGTCAGTGTGAGAATTCTTCAAAGTACTCATCTCCACAGTTAAAATATTTTCCTTTGTTATTTGACAGGAAAAAATTCACCTAAATCTTCCAAAGTTTCTAGTTATATAGTTTATACTTTCATCTATCAAGTCTGAATGTTTTTGTTGAAAAAAATTAATTATTTCCTGTATTTTACATTAGTTTTATGGAGTCTTTTATTGGTAGGTTGCATATGTGAGGGGGGAAAGAGTTCCATAGTTTAGCTAAGGAGTAGGAAATTAGTAGATGGCCAGGAGGTCGTATGGGTTTGTGGACCAGGAGATTTTGGTTTGTGGATCTGAGTAGGTGGTTGGGTATATAGGGTTTTAAGGATGTAGCGAGAGATGGGCAGTTTGTAGGTTTATAGATGAGCTTGTGGGCATTGGTGAGTTGTAGGTAAATTAGGTAGTTGGGTAGTTCAAGCCAATTGAGGGTGAGGAGGGAGTGGCAGTGGTGGGATGAGTATTTAGAATTGGTTGCAAATTTGCAGATCTTATGGTAGCAGCATTCAAGTTTGGAATGTAAGCCAAGGTGGAGATTGGTAAACAGAGGGGCACCATACATAAGGGAGGGGAGCAGGAAGGTGGATGCTAGGGTAGGACAAGTAAAGTGGCTGAGGAAGCAGTTGTGTCTGTAGACTAGGCCAATCTTTAGGTGGGTTTTTTGATTGTGGAGTGGATGCAGATATCAAATTTTAGTTCTTCACCTCTGATGATGCCGTTAAGCTTTGTTGTGGGAACAATTTCAAGGAGGGTGTTGTTCTGGCTCTGTATGGTGAAAGAGGTTTTGTCAATAATGGAGTTTTTGGAAGGGGAAAATAACATTAATTTGTTTTTTGGCATTAAGAGCCAAGTGGTTGGACTGCATCCAGGATTCTGTTGTGGAGTAGGCTAATTGTATTTTTGCTAGGAACTCAGAGGGAGAGAAGGCTGAGCAGATGATTGTTGAATCATCTGCATATTGGATGACAATCGATTCTGGGATGGAGTGGTGGAAGTTGTTAATGAATAGGTTAAAGAGAGTTAAACAGAGCCTTGAGGGATGCCTGTGGAAGTAGGTAGGAAGGGAGAGGTTGAAGTTCTCCATTGGACAGCTTGTTGATGGTTGGACATGTAGCTAGAAAACCAGGCTATGGTAGTGGAAGAGAGATGTAGAGTGGAGAGTTTGGATATGAGTAGGGTGTGAGAGATGGTGTCAAAGGCTTTTGACAGATCTAGGAATAGTGTAGATACAAATTTGCCTAAGTCACTCTCGCAGTTGATGGTTTCCAGAAAGGAAAGAAGGGCAGTCATGGTGCATTGGCTAGGGCGAAAGCCATGTTGGGTAGGGGATAGGAGGTTGTTTTGGGTTAGGTGTGCCATGAGCTGTGCTTGGATGGTTTTCTCTAGAATTTTAGAAAGGGGGGAAGGGATAGCAATAGGCCTGAAGTTGGTGGTTTCAGAATTTTTACCACCTTTGTGGAGGGGGATGATGTAAGCATGGCGCCAGATAGAGGTAACGTATGATTCTTGAATGAATCTATTTATGAGAATTGAGACAAGATAGGCGATGCTATCTGCTGATTGTTTGAGGAAGGTAGGTGGGAGGTTGTCAGGTGCATTGTGACAGGGTTTGAGTTTGAGGAGAAGTCTTTTAATAGTGTATGTGGAAATGGGAGAAAGGCAGAAGGGTCTGGAAGGGGGTAGTTGATTAGGGTGGAGGTTGTAGTGGGAGGGGCTGGAGGAGGGGGCTGGGAAGGAGGAGGATAGTTTGGATATGCAGTCTATGAAGAATGAGATAAAATGGGTGGCTGTGTCAAGGTCAGAGAGGGTGGCATTAGGGAAGGAGTTATTTTTACTACCAGGATGCAAAATGGATGATATGGAGACCCAGAATTTTTTGGGATTTGTTGAGTGCAAGGACTGGAGTTTGGAGTAGTGGGCTTTGCAGTCTTTAGTTATAAGCTTTTTTGTGTAGTTTCAGAGTTGCTTAAATTCTAGGAGGGAGTTGGGGTTTTTATGTTTTTGATATTGTTTCCATTTTTTGTCCCTATGTTGCATGGCCAGTTTAGTTTCATTTGATAACCATGGGCAGGGATTGGATTTGATGTGTTTGGTTCTGGGAGGGGGGGGGGGGGTTGTTGGTTGAGGAGGATCAGGAATGAGAGGTTAAAATAGGATACGGCATCATCTAGTGGAAGGGTTTTTAGCGGGGACCAATCAGTGAGCTTTAGGCATTGTGAGAAAGTTTGAGGGTTGAAAGAGGAGAGATTGGGGGTTTGAATGCAACAATGTTGTTTTTGCAGTGGAGATGGGAGCCAGTCGGCGAAGGCAGGTAAGTGATCACTGAGAGGATCTGGTATAATTCTTGCAGAGGTGATAAGACTTGGGTGAGTTGTTAGGATCCAGTCAATGATGGTTCCAGAGATACCATCTTTATTTGGTCTGGTTGGTGAATCAATTAGTTGGGAGAAATTGTACTGGTTGACAGTGTGGGATGGGGAATCAGAGTTTAAAATGGCCCAGTTGATGTTGGTGTCACCCAGGATGTAGGTTTCATTATTTATGTGAGAGGAAAACTGGGATAGGATGTTCTCAAGTGTTTTGATGTTATCAACAGGGGGAATATAGAGGGCAGTGATACAAATGGATTTGTGGTTGTTTATTTTTAGAAAGCTGATTGTAATTTCACCATTGGCAAATATTGGTATTTTATTGGTGTAGGGAGTTATGGTATGGGAGGAGGGGTAGATGTATTATTTGTTCCCATGCATAGAATTGCATTTCAAATTATAATTTAATTCATATCCAAAAAAAGTAAAAAAAAATGAAAAATTAAGTGAATCTTTCTTCTTGTGGATTAGTTTAAGAGTATGAATGTAACTTGTGTCTAATAGTTCCATTCACATGAATATGTTTTATTGTGAGACTAAGTGTCTTGATATTAACAAAAAGGTTTTGGTCTGACCAAATCACCAGAGGTACCCAAACATGGTGGAAAAAATGGATAGTGATGCTAATTTCTTTCATTGGCACCAAATCTTGATGGCATTCATTTAAACATTCAGTATTAATAAAATTAGGGTTTAATCATCATTGTAAAATTAGACCAAATGAGAAAGCACAGTTTGATTCCAAATGTCTGTAAACCATTTATTGTGGACTAAAAACAAAATAGAGGGAAAAAAAGAAAAAAGTATTTTTGCAGCTTGTGTCTTTAAGGTCCAATGGGTTGAGGCAAAGTTTAAACTTAGTATTGATGATGTGGCACTGGGTTTATATATCTCTTGTATCCTTATTCAGAGTTGAATTTATTAGTTTATCCGCCATAAGAGTTGTGGTTCAATACACCCGTTGCTGCACAGTCACAGTGGTATCCTGCCATTCTAGTCCACCCCAGCTTTGGTGTAGTGTAAGTATTTTCATAGAAAGCAGTCAGCTTCTGCTCTGTATGTAGGCTAGCTATTTAGCACAGTGAAAGAGTTAGTTAGACATGGTATAGTATAAGGCTGCATTAACCTAACGCCTAGAGTTTAAAAGGTAGAACAATTAAAAATAAAATGTATTCAAACTACTGACTCTGCTAATGCTTTTACCATTGTGCCTCATCAGATCTGCCTGCTAAGAGCAATATCAAGTCAAGAGTTAAGTTTGTTAACGGAACTAAGAGAGTCAATAAATAAAGTTGGAATGCTTACTATATATAAATTAACTTGCCGAAGAAAATATGGATTTAATGTTAAGCATAAACAAAAATCTCCATAATTAGTGTTTTTAGATACTTGTCAAATATTCTGAGTCATATCCTGCCTCGTTTGCCCTCTGAAAATGTATATCACATGTATCATCTCCTTATCTGCACCCCATCCTCTTCCTGCCTCCTCCATAAGCCGGTCTACTGACCTTGAGGTGGGATGTGATGTGCCTTATTCAGATAGTACAGCCAATGGCACATAGATTCAAGGGGATGTCCACCCTGACAAAGCATGGTGGTTTGCTACCCTGCCTGTATTCAATTAAGTTACCCGGCACCTCTTCCCTAGCAAGGATCTGAGGAATACCTTTAGGACCCTTAGAGATAATCAACTGTGGTTACCTAGAAATATCTGTGGTGGACATTTGCAAGGCCTCTGAGGACATGCAAGAAGCAGGTTCCATGCCTGCCTCTGAGGTTATGGCAGAAGAAACAAATAGCAATACTGGACTGTTCTCCAGGTTCTCGTGCACCTCAAAAGTGATGCCTAGTGGAGGCTGGACAGCAGCAGGATCAGGCCTAAATTTCTTGGCCTTCTTCTTGAGTGGTGGCTGTACCTCAGGGCAAGTGGATTCAGCCATGGTACCTTTGGCCCACAGCTTGAGATGTTAGTTTTCAAGGAAAATGGCTATGTAAAGTCCTAGGTATAAAGGCCTAACAGATGAAACACTGAGTTTTGTCGTGAAACACACCTAAGCAAAACAGACACCTATTGTGACACTTCTTATGGGGAATCTGCCTCCCACACTGACATTTCCCTTTCTTGGATAACATATAACCCACAGAAAAATATAACCAGCAAAGTGAAGGGTGTTCAGACTGACATATGATAACAGTGTTTGGACTGGTGGCAACAAAACTCTCAATTGTGAGTGAATGTACATCACTTTTATGCCATACACTTGCATGGCAGCATACATCTGATGTACAATGTTCCTAAGTAATAAAGGTTATAGTATACTGAGCAGACATTGAGCTATCATTGGCAGGAGATCTCAGGGGTGATGAATACTTTAACAGTGATATGGAAGGATATCTGGGTGTTTCATACCCTGATACTCATTATCAGATTACCTCTAGTGTGGAGAGGCAGACCCCATCTCACTACACCCAAACATCACCCTTGTATTTCATTGTCTGTGCCACAATGTGCATGCACATCTGCTGTTGGTCACCCTGTTTAGAACACAGCAGCTGCACCCAGAAATGCAAATTGCTTTATTGGTCATACTCACACTATGTCTCAATCTGTCAATGTCATCACATCAAGCTCCTCACTTCAACACAACAGGCATAGTGTTTCTGTACTTACAGGGAAAGCCAAGACAGTGGTGTGAGTCGTTAGAGTGGGCACCCTAGACTGCGTTAGTGTAGCACTGGGAGTTAATCCAATGTGTGGCCTATTGTGTCATGCTAACCCTGTGGCAATGATGACTGCTGTACAAACTGCTGTCTATTCTACCTATTAGTGATATACCACTTGTCTAATGCCACAGGTTTTTTTATACTTAGGTAAGTTATATAATATATTGGTGTCAGATTGTGTGTCATTTTGTAGGTTACTTAGTAGAATGCTGTCAGTATGTGTCATTTTTTTTTACTTATTTGACCTTGTGAAACTTCTTTCCTTAATGCTTAACATGATATTCACCTGGTTGCCATTTGACCTACTGTTGCTACTGGAAGTACATCAGTCACATCTCCCGAGTATCAATAGAGCAACCCAATGACTACAGACTTGATTCCTGCATGTAACATTCCATTGTTGTCTTCCATTACTGCATGCACAGTATGCTTTTTTGTCCATACTGATGATGCTTGTGACAATTTATTCTGGCACTGCATATACCTCCCCATCAACAGAATATACACCTGTGATTTCACTTGTCACCTTTGATATCATCTTGTTGAAGTGTAATATCCATGTGTGCAGCTCCATTTGTACCTGCTTACACACTAACATCTATATCAGTGGTGCCTCTTCCATAAAATGTCTGCTTGTATAATGGCCGCTATGTCATATTTGTTCTTGACGCTTTGTTGTATAACATGCATTTGTATATCTGGTTGACTCTTGCCATTCTACCAACTTGTGCACTGTATCATTGCCTATGTGTAAATGGATAGCACAGGCATGTGACATAAGTGTATGCACTTTCTCTGGTAAATGGTTTTGTTGTAACACCTTATCATGTTGTTAATACAGCAGCTGCTTCCTGCTATTTAAGCTGTTGTCCTACAGTGTTACACTCTCTTAAGACATGTTTATTAAAATACAGTGTTACTGTACAACCCCCCACATGTAGGTTCTGTTCCTCATGTTACCTTTGCCCGATGCACTTTACTATAGGCATTGACATACTGATAGTAATAGTGCTATATACAGATACTAATAATACATATAATTACAGCCTACCTTGCCATCAACACCTTCTGTTATATGCACTTTGTGTGCCACCCAAATGGCAATATGGTTGCCATTGGTAATGTACCTTTCCTATAGTGGTGTGCTGCTTACTGTTAGACTGTAGCCATCCATATGCGTTCATTTCTCTAGCATACATATATGCAGAATGTTCGACTGATGTTGTGGTTAGAGTATGTATGATGTTCCATTAGGACAAGTACTGACTTTTTTCCTGCCTTTTTCCTGTAGGTGTTTTCTTTGTTGCTGTAATAGTGCAACACTGAGTGAACATCACTGTTTTGTCTGCATACATCTGTACATTTGGCTTGTCATGACTCAAAGTTGTGAGTCAGATGCTGCTGTGTCACCTGAGCTAGAATGCCTCTGTTGCCCTCAGCTAGTTGTTTTTGCCCTTGTGTCCTCATATAGCTCCACATCATACATCTGGGGTTCTTGGGGGTATGCCACCCAAAGCTAGACTGGCAGACTACTATATTTTGTTGTTAGCATGTTGTGCCGCATGACACACATGGTGACCTTCTGCGATGCCTTCTCTGATGTGTATTGCAGTGCACCCTTGAATGAGTCCAGACTTCTGATTCTTGCTTTCAGCACTCCAAACACATACTCAAATGTATCCTGTATCTCATTGTGCACCCTGTTGTATGCATCCTCAACAGGTGTTGATGGGTGCTTGTATGACATCATAAGACAAGGCTCCAGTGGATAATTGTAGTCACCTGTTTATAGAGGTGAATATAGACATTTAGTCACCTTGATTAGAGTTGGCAGGTCTAGATTCTGATTAAATAATTGTTGTGGTCCTATATTTACCTTGTTGGAGCTCCTCTGGAATTTCACCACATTTGAAAGTGGTCCTTAGACTGCTTTCCCTACAAATTGCCACATCATGCACACTACCAGGGTGTGTTGCCATGATGCTGATAATCAATCTATCTGCAGAATACACAATGTGACAACTAAGTGATGCCCACCCCTTCCTATTAATGAAAGATTCAGCCACCTGGCTGCTGTCAGTTGTACCAAGGATATGAGGGAAGTTGACAATGAGACAGAGCTGTTCCATGGCAGTCCTGCACTCCATGGCTGTTGCCAGGAAGTGGATGAAGTCATCTACTTTCCTAAACATTACTGCCAGAAACTGTTCCAGATCATGACTAACAGCTGTCTGGGACACTCCTAGAGCACCACTTTTATGCCATTGGAATGTCCCAGAGGTCAGTATACCCAGACACACTTTTGTTTCTATAGAGACTGGATTATCCCACAAACTATGTGAAGACATCTGGAGTGTACACATCCTGCATACAGCCTGCACCAGCTTTATGTATAACCTGCAACTTTCTAATACTTCCTGGGCAGAGAGCTGACTTAACTGTAGCCTGGCACAGTGCCTTGCTGGCTGCCTACTGGGATACATTTCCTGATCATCCTCTGGTATAGCTTGTATTACACTGGCCTGCTGTAATGCATTAAATGCAACTTGCATTTGTTTAAGTAATATTCTGTAGAATCCTCAGAATTGCTTAGAAATTTGTCAACAAGTGTAAGTCAAAATGTTAAGCAACAATGGCCTCTACTGAGTGCTTTTGTGAAATAGTTAGCATATTGTTCTGTTATATTTTATTGTTGTCAGCTACAAGTGTCATGTTTTAGAATCCAGCAAGCTATGTGCAGAGTCAGCAATTATCCTACACTTGTCTTTCTGTCCATTTTGGAATTGCATCTACCAATAACATGCCAAAGTATTCCTTCAACACACTGCGCTTCCACAACTTTCATTTGGAATCTGGCCCAATGTATATGACCATGTGCTATGCCATGCCATGCTATGCTATGATATACAAATACTGTATTGAGTTGTCTGAGTGGTGTATTCATCTGGAAAATGTATCTAGTTGAAGAATATTATTTTAGCTAACTTATAATATGGATACTATTTCTATACCAAACTATATCCAGGAAACCTGGGCATCGGAAGCTTAATTTTTTTTCTGTATGCTTTCTATTTTATAACCTTTTGTTTTATTTCTCCCTGTGTGCAAACCTGGATATATTTTAATTTGTATTTCTGTTCTTTTCTTTATTATTCATGTAACGTCCATTTATTAACCTTTAAGCTCTTGTGGTTGTCATTTGTTTATTTATACGAATATTTGCAAATTGTTATTTATTTAAGAAGGGGGGTAATCATTATTTACACTGTTTGTGTGGTACAGATTTCACATTAGACTGTGCAGGACTGTTACCAGCAAGAACCATTGATGGGTATGATTTCATATCTGGCTTAATTTAAGACCAGTAGGCAAGTGAGGTGTCTTTGGCCCTAATTCAGGGTGGTGATGGTACTACAGTGACAGAAAGAAACCTGTGCGGAACTTAAGAATTTTGCCAGCCTTCTCTGTGAATTGTTGTTGAGTAGGTGTGTGTGTGTGTGTGTGTGTGTGTGTGTGTGTGTGTGTGTGTGTGTGTGTGTGTGTGTGTGTGTGTGTGTGTGTGTGTGTATAAATAATAATTTGTTCATGAAAGGGAGTTACCATGGATAAAGGGGCACTAGAAGAAATTGGTTCACACAGACAGAACAGTGAGAAAGGATCCTTACGGTGATTGGTGAAATAACTTATCTCAGTTTGTGGCCTGTGTGCAATCCCATCTGTTTATGAAGGTTGGAAGCCCACACCCAGGATATCAGGGTATATTCCATTTATGCTTTTGAGGCTAGATTGTTCATTGTGAATTATTTATTGACACAGATTTTTGTGCTCTTTCTTGTTATTTCATCATATGTTGACAGTGGTGGGATTCAAACCCCATTAGTGCCAGCCATCTTACTGTCACAGTAGGAGGCAGTAGTGCATCCCTTATTCACATTTAGTGGCAGTAGTGACTGCCCCATGGCATAAAACATTGACATAGAACATTTCATCTTAATTACTGAGACCATAGCAGCACACTACTCAGTCAGTCCAGTTACACTTTCAATAATGCCAGGGCTTTGTATTTGTTTTAGTTTTGCCCTTGCTTTTGACAGTATAGCAAAATGGTACTCTCCTAGGTGTGGTTAAAGCATGTGAAACAGCATTCAGTTTTAGTCTGATTTTTTGGTGGGTCACCATCAAGCAGGCCAACTTCACCAAACAAGTCTACACTGATTTTATTTATTCTAGCAATCAAGCCCATCTTGCATACTACAACTCTACTAAGCAGATTATTTATGTACGGAACCATCCAGCCCATAAACCCAAAACTCAAACTTGTGCCTATTCACATAGCTAGACATTTACCAATTTACTTGAACTTGTCTGCAGGGTTAATAATTTAAGACATTGCCTTATGCAACTTTGGACCCTTCTGGAAATCTCTGTATGTAGCATCACAGTAATATTTGCCCCATGAATCCATTTTAAAACTTACAGCTGTTCTAAGATTTGGAATTTTAACTTGTCAGATAATTTCTACATCTAACACTGAAGCAACTGAACCCAGAAAAATGTTTTCTGTACATTGTTTTTCGTTTCAACATTTTCAGTGGCAACCACTTTAGTCTTTGTTTTACAAAGAACAAAAACTGCCCCAGTCTCTTACATTTCCTTTCACACTGGTTAATTAAGATCCTCCACAAGACAATGAGAAAAAACTTTTATTAAAAGTCCTCAAAACATACTACATTGTCACTTCATTGGCATTTGTTCTCATGGAGATCCCCACATAGAAGTTTTTGCACTCCACATTAACTTTAATGTTTGACAATCAAGAAAGTTGTTGGAGATGTGAAATGACAAAAGCAAATTGGGAACATGTATTCTATGACTGTATAAAATTAGAAAATTACTGGAATATAAACTCTTTCTTTCAGACTATATTTAATGATAACTTTAAATTAACTAAAATATTGGTCTTGTTTAACTCACCCATACCTAACTGTGTCACAAGAAACAGACTATCAGTTCTATGGACTTTATTGTCTATAGCCAGAAAGATAATTACCATTAAAAAAACAAACCTCCTTCATTTGAGGAATTTAAAAATCTGACTTTGACTGTTGGTCAAACAGACATGAAGACTAAAAAAAGAACTAACAGAATTACATCATACCTGAATACTTAGATAATAGTAATGGAAACCTTGGGGAAAATGGACACCATCTCTAACTGATTCGAAATTATTTATATTAAATCCAATTATTTCTTTCAAGATGACTAGACACCTTTGTAAATAGTTATGTTTTATGGTTAAAATATCATTACTGTAAATATCTTCTATTTCTAACTTTCTGTAATTTTATGTTTCAGGATTTATATATTGTAATATTTATATTATGTTAAAAATTGTAACTTAATTTGGAAAACAATAAAAAATATAACAGAAAAAAAAACACAGTCTATGCCACTGTAGGCGTTTGAACTTATACAGTTTATTCTCAATTTCTCTAAGATTCCCGGCTGGAGTGCCTTCTGTGTGGAGTCTGCATGTCCTCCCCACGGTCCAGTGACATTTAAAGACTTGCATGTAGGTGCATGCATGAATGGGTGTGCCTTCTTTGAAGGTTGGGTGCCGGGCTGGCAACTCACCACTGTAAAAATCCACTGCCAATCATTAGCGGACCGGAGTTCCACTGTGGTGACCCCTAACCAGGAAAAGCCGAAAGACATTACTATTCTAATAGATGATCGTAGCTTATCAGACATACAGGTATCTTCACTTCCTACTGTAGTTCTGAGTCCAACAGAACTATTAAGCAGTGAGTTTACATCCATAGACAAGAGCTTATTAAAATGTCCACATTTGACAGCTTTTGGATTGTAGTCCAATTCAATAGTTCAATAATTCAAAACAATAACAGTAAAAAATCCAGAAATTGTCTTCCCCTCTTGAACATGAACATGAGGGATATATTTATCCCCCTATCAGATCATGAAGGGACATTTACCTGTAGGAAATGTAAGGCCTCCAGATTTATACATATAGGTAATAAGTTTGTACACCCTATGCTGAATTTTGTTATTGAAACTTCCCTTTATGCAGACTGTCCAACAAAGGACTTGATCTACTTTGCATACTGTGTGGTATGCCATGCCTTATGTAGGGGGAAACTAACAGACATTTGAAAGATAGAGTGCTAGAGCATGTTCATGAAATAAAAAAATCTGAAAACTACAAATTGTCTAGCCCAGCATGTACTTGACGAGGGACAGAATCACAGCTTTAAAAAAATGTAGTATTAGAAGTCCTGGTCACAAATTCAAGATGGGGAGACTTTTAGAACTTAACTGAGGTGAAAGAACAAGAGTGGATTATATATCTGAATAGTGATAAGTCCCCTGAGCTTAATGACACGGTCTCTTTTAACCAGTTTTGAAAGCACAACTTACACACTAAAAGTATCTCTGTTTGTTGCAACCTGTCTGACTGAATAAGATGCCATAATTAATGCTCCCTGTTGATTGGGCTTTTATTAGTATAAATTACTTTAGGCTGTGTGTGGTTTTAGGTCTGAAGAAGCAATTGTATAATAGATTGTGAAAGCGCTTACTGTGTTTTATTGCCTTCACTGTTTTATGGTTAATTAAAGTTTTTTACAGCACTTCAGCCATGGTATAATCTCTTTCTTTTTTGAAATTAGTTTTGGTAAAAAAGTAACTTCATTACACATAACATGGCAGCTGAAAAACAATGTTAACACTTCAGCATCTCAGCTAACACTGTTCAGAATTTGCAATGCATTAAGGGGCTATAGCATACATTAGTGTTAAAAAGATAATTATACTACATATGTATATATGTATATATAGCTATATATATATATATATATATATATATATATATATATATATAGATAGATATAGATATAGATATCTCTACATTTTTTATGTGTATTATGGACATGGGAATAGATTCTGTTCCGTAATACATTTACTTACCTTTGCTGGGGATGTATACCATCAGTGATCTCGTCTTGGTGATCTGGTCGTCAGGGATGTGGATTTTCATTGAACTAACATGAACCCAGATATAGATATAGATATTTGCCAAGATAAAGTATTCACTGTGTAATACCTTGAACCTCCTATAGTGGGGGCCCATTGGGTATATGCAAATGACCCCATAACACCATACCACAGTTTCAGCTACATGGCTTCTGAATGCCCATGACTTTTAACTTTTTAAATCTTTATGAGTAAATTCAGGACAATATAGCCAAACCCCGCTAGCTACAGACATGCCACGTTTCATACGTTTTGTTTGTGCAGTCAATTCCTGCTAAGGGACAACACTGTGGATGCTGACTTGTCAGGTAAACATAGACAGGTCACTAATGCAGTTCAGAGATGCTACCCTAAGTACTTGGTGCTAACTAAATCTCAGATAAGCTACATATCCTCAGAATGCAATATGAATTGCCTTCTGAGACATCAGTTGGTAGAGGATCTAAAAGCACACTGGCTCATTTTATTTACAAAAGACTCACAGCTTTCAGGTATATGAACTTCACTGCCGTGTTTGAATATCTGAAGTTTTATAGCTGTTGATATCATTATATTAAAGATAGGCTCTATGTGACATATAAGCTTAGGGCAAACAGAGAGTTCACTGGCTGAACCAGCACCAGTGGAGTATAGGGAAAGAGCAATGGTTATGGCCCCAGTGACCGAGTTCCGTCAGCAGCTCTGACACTTGATGATACTAGCAGGGGAGGCTGGGCATGCTGATTTGGGGGGGGACAAAAAAGCTGTCACAGTCCCTCAAAGAAGGTTGGTATTGGACAGAATCCTTGGGGGCTTTTGGTTCACAACTTTAACGTTCTTCATAACCTTCACCAGGAAGGAATGACTTCAAGGGTGAAATGCTTACTGTCCCCTCAATTCTTCAACAGATATTTGCAGCCATTAAGAACCACAACTTATTAACATGGTACTTGTATTTTGCACAGGTATGATGTTTAGGAATAGACTTCATGGTATGTGGATATTAAACTGTCAGTTGGGTAATTTTCAAAAAGTGGCCTATTACCTTCAGCCTGGAATTATTTCCAGTTTAGGAGTTTTGTGTAATAGCCATTGAGCCCTATATGTTGCAATTGTTCAGCTTAACTGAAATTCTGAAATTTCTATTAGCCATCACTTTACAACTGTTAAGATAATGATTTCCAAACCACAATGAGGAAAAGCATTATCTAGACCAGAACTGCCACTCCCTTGCAGACTCATTTCAAACCATTTGCAATCAAAATAATCTAGACAGTGTTTGTAAAGCAAGTTGAAAAGTTTATTAACAGGACAAGAATAGGTATGAGGGAAATACTGTAAAGAAAGGACTAGTTATTCTCTCTGAAATGATTAACAGACTAGTATTCTTGCTTTTTCACATTCTTCAAAAAGTCTAATTCATACTTTTCACACATAATTTCTGTTCCTTACCTTGCAATGTCTGTATGTGTCTTTCACCTCTACTTTTTGAATTGATTTCAAGCCACTAGAAAATATTATTAGTAAATGTAGTTTGATAGTTTGGATCAGTATTGTAAAGCCTTAACATACAGGAAAGTATTAATTTGTGAAAGGCAACTCAACTGAATGCAAATCAACCAAAAATGTTTAGCTGAAAGCACTTTCAGTGATAGTGCAGAATTACCTTTTCTACGCTGTTACATAGCCTCAGAATAGATATATTTTTTTTAGTTTTGCCAAAAGTGCTTTCAGCTAAATGTTTTTGGTCAATTTGCATTTAAAGAACTGCCTTTTATCTATTGATATGAATCCTCAGCATGCCACCAGCCATCCATCCAGCCACCCTGCCATTTCTTATACATACCTCTTTATCTAATTTAGGATCATAAAGGACTAAGCCTATTCTAGGAGAAGCAGATACAAGCAGGAAACAGCCTCATATAGGACAACAGTCTGTCACTGACTACACACATGAAAGCATCTACACTCACATACATGTTCATCTAAATTCATATTAGAATCAGCAGATCCACCTGGCTGCCAGTATGTCTTTGCATTGTGGGAAGAAACCCTCCCAAAAGTACACACCTACAGATGAATATGAGAATGCATCACGGAATGAACCCCATTATTTGTAGTAAATGTGTTCACATATAAATTCGATGGGTGGGCAGTAACAACAAAATAAACTTCTGTTTTGCTTGTGAGAAGTGCTAAGGCACCTGTACAAGATGTCAGTAATGTAATAGGTATGAAGAACAGGTGTTAGCAAAGAGAAATGTAACAGCTGAGAAGGTGTCATACCATTGCTGATAAATAAAGTAACTACAAAAAAAACTTAAAAGGTCTATACATTAAATGCAAGGGTAGAAAAAGAAAAAAAATACAACTATATAAGTAATTTAGTGTGGCCTGCTAAGGAGTTGGTGATGTGCATGAAACACATAATAAAGAGCTAAGAACATTTTTATGATTTATTTAATTTTTCTCTGATAATGAAAAAATGCTGCATTATAGAGCAAATTATACATGGTGCCACTTTTATAGGTAAGGGCAGCACTGATTAGATGCAGAATTACACACTAAGTACTGATCATAAATGTCCTTGTAAGCTTTAAACAGCAGCATTCACAATAAAGTGCTACTGTAATCAAACTATGAAGCACACCTTCATGATTTTGTGATTTTACCCTTAGTCTAGACAAACAATCAAATCGCTGTACAAATTAGTTATTGTTCTCTATTAAACCATTCCTATGTAGACTAGATTAGAACATGTAATTACACAGATGGTGGTATTTAACATAATGACCCACTAGAGAATATAAATAGCAACATTTCTAGTCCTGTAATACTGGAAGTTTCATCGTATGACAGAGTAACCAATATAACATCTCTGACGAGGAAAGCAGCAATGTTTACTTACTCAGAAAGAGTAAAAGCAAATGCTCCATAGAAAGAAACAGACATTTGTGCTTCAGACATGGAAAAATCAGAAGACGCCTAATACCTGCTGGGTAAATGGCATGAATCACTCTCACCCCTGGTATTATGGGCAAGTTTTCAAAATGATAGAATCAGAAAGTTAGTGCAATAAATTAAGGTCCTAATTTATACAAGCTTCCCCAAGTTTCCTTGAGCTTCAACTAGTTGAAGCTTCAACTGGACAAAAAATGGCAAAGCTTCAGTTTCTTGGAACATTGGTTTAAAAAAAATTATAGGAGCATAAACCACCTGCATCCCTTCCACATCCTCCTAAATAAACTAACTACACAGTCACACAACCACAGAGAAAAGAGAAAACACCACCCACCATAAATCACCGCTGGTGCATAAATATGACCCACAGTGGCAACAGCATCCTTTGGCAAACACTGATCACTACATTGAACATTGGCAATTTGAAATCATCAAGCTGAAATCTCATCCAGTTAACAACTGGTGAATAGAAGGGTAATGTTGCAAAACACAGAAAAAACATAGAGTGTCAAGCATCAACATGCAGAAACATGTCCAGTCATGTGACACACTGCATGTTAGCATCAATTTAACACACAAGCACATCACAGATGCCATACCACAGAAGTGAGCAGGGTTCATCCAAAGGTTAGACAGGCAGAGCTTCTCAGATGTTGCAGAATCCCATAATTTCTGTCTATGGGAGACATATTTGTGGATGTTGGCATGAAAATTTGTCATGGTCTCAGCTAGGGCCAAAAGATGCCATGACAGGTCATCCATGTCATGATGCCAATGGGCCAGTGGTTCATGGCTGAATCAGCTACTCAGACATATCAACTATAGCCACATAGATTCTGCACACAAAAACATGACTTCCTCCTGAAAGGGACCAACAACCCATATAATGTCACATACCGATGCCAACTTAGTGTGTCATGTCATGAGTTTCAGGGATTCTGATGACAGAATTCATAAAAAATACTTGCATACATCATACTGGCAGCATTGGTGGGCCAATGTGAGCATTGCACAAGGTATATCTCAATAGTGCTTTTCAGTGGCATCACAAGAGAGGCTCAGGCCACTCTCCATGTGGTGCAAGCTGTGACTGATACCTCCAGGTATCTGCAAGGTGTCCCTTTGTAAAGTAGTGTTTAAGATTGCATGAGTAGCTGTAATTACCACTCTGTACACAATGGATATGGTTAGCACTATCACATGTGCACAGCAGTCCACTTAGCTTTGGCAGCTGTCACCACTGCAGACACAGGAGCTTTGAGATATACTGAAAATATTTCACTGTTCTGGCCAGATAAAACTTCAGTATCAGTGACATGGCCATATGCAAGTAAGGCAGCCATCACCTGTGTGCGAGTAACTACATATACAAATCATCTTCTGTCCTCAGAACTATTTACAGTATCCACCAGCAAACAGATAGGACGGTCTGGTTCACTATAAGATGTAAACATCACCTCAATATTGAACAAGGCATGGCCCATAAATGCTTACTATTCATCTACAAACAGGGCAGTTAAGGCCATCACCTGAATGGTAGGCAAGGTCTCCAGTGTAGATAGATCACATATGACAGATGTAAAACTATCGTTTCCTCATATATGGCAAGGTCAAAGACATGGACTGAGTAAGCATGAAACCCTAAACAGGCTTGGAAGCTTGTAACTACATAGCTGAAGGAGAACCCTTGACTAAATTCTTACTGTGCCTTCTAGTAGGAAAACAGTCATGTTTTGCACACCTTGTAGTACAAAAGATGCATGTAGTGCAAAAGATGGGTGCATAAGCACTAACCAGGATGGAGACCAACAGAAAGGTGGTTCATTGCCAGTCCTTAGAAAAGGTACTGTTCTACTGTGAGATCTGCATAGAGGCAATATCACATTCTGTAACAACCATAGGTACTCTTCTATTGTGAGATCTGCATAGAGGCAATATAACATTCTGTAACACACCACAAATGCTCAAGGAAGATAAGTGAAAAAATAGAGGTACACTGTCCATCATTCACCACTTATGCTACCAGCAGTCTCACATCATGAATCCTACCTGGTATCAGTCAGACGACACTCTTAATGCCACTGAAGGAGAAAATGCTTCATTTTCATTCAAATGCAGGCCATCAATTTTCTGTGGCCATATAGCACATTTAGATGTCCTATGCCTTCCTTCATGCATGGTTGCCCATGTCAGTTAGCCAACAGTGGCATGCCTGTAGTGTTGTATTGTACCATGCCAGACTGTCTAACTGCACTTGACTTGAACAGTAATGATTTCCAAAAACTAATTTCTAACCACCTTATGATCATTCTTTTATAAGAGAGTCACATTGTGGTCCTACAGTGTATAGATTAGAAGCAGTTATCTGCTTCTGCTGCTATTATGATGGAAGATAAAGGAACCATAATAGATATATATTTAAAGCTGTCAACAACAAATTCCAGAAATGTGGTTCAAATACAAATAGTCTGCAATTCCAATGCGAACCATACAAGCAGTAGTAGAATCAGATAGAGACACAGATATACCATTTAAAATCCATATTCAACACAATAGCCTTAAACCTGCAGACTATTTATTTATTTATTTATTCCAGTTTGATTACCGGGGAAGTCCACTGGGTCAACATGGCCCATTTTCAGTGGAGGCCTGAGGAGAAAAGCTCTGAGAATGCATTAAATCAGATTACATACAGGATTTACAAGAAACACAAGCAAGGTTTTAGAATGAATTAAACAGTTTACAAATATGATTACAAGGAATACAAGACAGTACCATATTATAATTCTTATAGAACTGATTAGAATTAAGGTTTTTACATTAGCATAGGTATAGCAGTAATTCTTTGCAACTCTTTGAAACTGAGTGTTAAGGTTGTATAGATATTTACATATATTGAGAAGTTACAGGAATTGAGATGTAGTGGAGGTACCTTATGTGCACGTACTAGAAAAGAAAGGAGTACTCTATAGTTACAATATTTACAAGTTTTGTTGAGCAAGTATAGCTGTGGGAGTAGAAGAATTAAGTAGAGGGATAAAGCTGCAGGGGATTGCAGGGCAATTTGATAGAGCTGTAAGAATATGTCTGTAGGAGGAATATAGGGCTTATGTGTCAGTATGGTGAGACTCTTATGCTTGAAGTGATCAATGATTAAGTAGAGAGGAAGCAGGTGCATTTCCATTTGGTAGACAGGTGTTTATAAAGCAGGGCCTTGAATTTTTCAGAGTTTGGGATGGTTCTTAGTGAGGAAGGAAGGGAATTCCATGTTTTGCCAAGAGCATAGGAGAGGAGTAGTTGGCCAGCAGGATGTTTAGGTTTATGGATAGCAATTAAGCTCTGAAGCTCAGATCTAAGGGATCTATTGGGAATGTAAGGTGGGAGGATATTAGTTAGAGCGGGGCATTTTGTAAGCTGAAAAAGAGTGTGTGTACTATAGAGAGATGTAGGTAATCTAGATAGTTGGGTAGTTCTAGCCAGATCAGGGCTTGTAGGGTAAGACAGTGATGAGTGGAATTTTCAGATTTATAGGCAAATTTAGAGATTTTATTATAGCAGTTTTCTAGTTTTGAGGTAGTAGAAGAAGACAGGTTGGTTAGGAAAGGAGCACCATATAGTAAGGAAGGATTTGAGGTAGTAGAGAAAGACAGGTTGGTTAGGAGAGGAGCACCCTATATTAAGGAAGGATTTGAGATAGTAGAGGAAGACAGGTTGGTTAGGACAGGAGCACCATATAGTAAGGAAGGATTTGAGGTAGTAGAGGATGACAGGTTAGCTAGGAGAGGAACACCATATTGTAAGGAAGGATTTGAGGTAGTAGTGGAGGACAGGTTGGTTAGGACAGGAGCACCATATAGTGAGGAAGAATTTGAGGTAGTAGAGGAGGACAGGTTGGTTAGGACAGGAGCACCATATAGTAAGGAAGGATTTGAGGTAGTAGAGGATGACAAGGTGGTTAGTAGAGGAGCACCATATCGTAAGGAAGGATTTGAGGTAGTAGAAGAGGACAGGTTGATTTGGACAGGAGCACTATATAGTAAGAAAGGATTTGAGGTAGTAGAGGAGGACAGGTTGGTTAGGGCAGGAGCACCATATAGTAAGGAAGGATTTGAGGTAGTAGAGGAAGACAGATTGGTTAGGAGAGGAGCACCATATAGTAAGGAAGGATTTGAGGTAGTAGAGGATGACAGGCTGGTTAGGAGAGGAGCACCATATCGTAAGGAAGGATTTGAGGTAGTAGAGGACAGGTTGGTTAGGACAGGAGCACCATATAGTAAGGAAGGATTTGAGGTAGTAGAAGATGATAGGTTGGTTAGGAGAGGAGCACCATATCATAAGGAAGGATTTGAGGTAGTAGAGGAGGACAGGTTGGTTAGGACAGAAGCACCATATCATAAGGAAGGACTTGAGGTAGTAGAAGAGGACAGGTTGGTTAGTAGAGGAGCACCATGTAGTAAGGAAGTATTTCAGGTAGTACAGGAGGACAGGTTAGTTAGGAGAGGAGCACCATATAGTAAGGACGGATTTTAGGTAGTAGAGGAAGGCAGGTTGGTTAGGACAGGAGCACCATATAGTAAGGAAGGAGTTGAGGTAGTAGAGGAGGACAGGTTGGTTAGGACAGAAGCACCATATCATAAGGAAGGATTTGAGGTAGTAGAAGAGGAGAGGTTGGTTAGTAGAGGAGCACCATATAGTAAGGACGGATTTGAGGTAGTAGAGGAAGACAGGTTGGTTAGGACAGGAGCACTATATAGTAGGAGTTGAGGTAGTAGAGGAGGACAGGTTGGTTAGGAGAGGAGCACCATATGGTAAGGAAGGATTTGAGGTAGTAGAGGAAGACAGGTTGGTTAGGACAGGAGCACCATATAGTAGGGAAGGATTTGAGGTAGCAGAGGAGGACAGGTTGATTAGGAGAGGAGCACCATCTAGTAAGGAAGGATTTGAGGTAGTAGAGGATGGCAGGTTGGTTAGGAGAGGAGCACCATATTGTAAGGAAGGATTTGAGGTAGTAGAGGAAGACAAGTTGGTTAGGAGAGGAGCACCATATAGTAAGGATGGATTTGAGGTAGTAGAGGAAGACAGGTTGGTTAGGACAGGAGCACCATATAGTAAGGAAGGAGTTGAGGTAGTAGAGGAGGACAGGTTGGTTAGGAGAGGAGCACCATATGGTAAGGAAGGATTTGAGGTAGTAGAGGAAGGCAGGTTGGTTAGGACAGTAGCACCATATAGTAGGGAAGGATTTGAGGTGGCAGAGGAGGACAGGTTGATTAGGAGAGGAGCACCATCTAGTAAGGAAGGATTTGAGGTAGTAGAGGATGGCAGGTTGGTTAGGAGAGGAGCACCATATTGTAAGGAAGGATTTGAGGTAGTAGAGGAAGACAAGTTGGTTAGGAGAGGAGCACCATATAGTAAGGAAGAATCTGAGGTAGCAGAGGAGGACAGCTTGGTTAGGACAGGAGCACCATAACGTAAGGAAGGGTTTGAGGGAGAAGAGGAGGACAGGTTCATTAGGAGAGGAGCACCATATTGTAAGGAAGGGTTTGAGGTAGTAGAGGAGGACAGGTTGGTTAAAACAGGAGCACCATATAGTAAGGAAGGATATGAGGTAGTAGAGGAAGACAGGTTGGTTAGGAGAGGATCACCATATAGTAAGGAAGGATTTGAGGTAGTAGAGGATGACAAGTTGGTTAGGAGAGGAGCACCATATTGTAAGGAAGGATTTGAAGTAGTAGAGGAGGACAGGTTGGTTAGGACAGGAGCACCATATAGTAAGTAAGGATTTGAGGTAGTAGAGTATGATAGGTTGGTTAGGACAGGAGCACCATATTGTAAGGAAGGATTTGAGGTAGTAGAGGAGGACAGGTTGGTTAGGAGAGGAGCACCATATCGTAATGAAGGATTTGAGGTAATAGAGGAGGACAGGTTGGTTAGGAGAGATAGCACCATATTGTAAGGAATGATTTGAGGTAGTAGAGGAGGACAGATTGGTTAGGAGAGGAGCACCATATAGTAAGAAAGTATTTGAGGTAGTAGAGGAGTACTGGTTGGTTAGGAGAGGAGCACCATATAGTAAGGAAGGATTTGAGGTAGTAGAGGAAGACAGGTTGGTTAGGACAGGAGCATCATATAGTAAGGAAGGATTTGAGGTAGTAGAGGAGGACAGGTTGGTTAGGAGTGGAGCACCATATGGTAAGGAAGGATTTGAGGTAGTAGAGGATGACAGGTTGGTTAGGAGAGAAGCACCATATTGTAAGGAAGGATTTGAGTTAGTAGAGGAGGACAGGTTGGTTAGGACAGGAGCACCATATAGTAAGGAAGGATTTGAGGTAGTAGTGGAGGACAGGTTGGTTAGGAAAAGGGCACCATATAGTAAGGAAGGATTTGAGGTAGTAGAGGAAGACAGGTTGGTTAGGAGAGGAGCACCATATAGTAAGGAAGGATTTCAAGTAGTAGAGGAGGACAGGTTGGTTAGCAGAGGAGCACCATATCGTAAGGAAGGATTTGAGGTAGTAGATGATGACAGGTTGGTTAGGAGAGGAGCACCATATAGTAAGGAAGGAAGAAGAAAAGTAAAGGACAGAGTGTGCCTATTTGTGCTGGAGAGAAAGTGATTTTTCCTATATAACATACCAAGCTTTTGGTGTTTTTTTTTATGTTTTGTTGTACATATATATCAAACCTTAGGTTTTCTTCAACAATTATGCTGAGTAGTTTTGCTGAGGGGATGACTTCTATAGGCTGAGATCTGTCTGATAGATAGCTGGAGAACCAGGATAGAGTTTTAGGTGAGATGTGAAGGTTAGAGAGATGATAGAGAAGATGGCTGTGGGAGATAGTGTCAAAAGCCTTGGACAGATCAAGAAGAACATTAGAAACTAGCATCTTGCATATGTATTTTGAAATTCCAGATTTGGAACTGCCCAATCTCTTTTTATACAGGGAATTTGGAAATCATTGATGATGTAGTTTCTATCTGTCAATCAGCAGTGACTCTGTGAGTTTTAGTTTTTCTTTTAACTATACAGTTGTTCGACCATGAAGTTATTGTATATAAAAAAAGAATTGTGAGGGTATTCATCCCTTGCAAACAATGCTTTTTTTTTTGGTATCATCAAGCCAAGGCACCAAACAGTTTGTTTACTCTGGTTGAAGCTTCACTGAACTGAGTCTCAATGAAATGTAGGAGAAGCATAAAAATATTTCCATTTCTAATTTCTGAGAGGAAAGATTTTTTTTTGACAAATTATTTTTGTGATTATTATTAATAATATTTTTTTTGGCTGCTGGGTGTGTTTTTTTCCAGCCAAGGGTGTTTTTTCACAGCCAGTGATACGAGAGTTAATAACATTTTTTATTTACTTTACTAGTCAGGTATTTTTATTTTATTTTTAGGGGCCTTCTCATTTTCTTTTAATGTTAGTGCTGGTGTTCAATGAGTTGAAAGGCAAGATTATGAAAAGGGAATTTCGAGTCTGAAACCTGGAAAAGTATGCATTAGGGATCATGGCTATGTTTTGGTACTTAGTGTCTGCATATATGTGTAGCTGAATCAGTTGAATCAAGGGATGCTTCATATGAAAAGGCAGCTGCTGGAGGACTTCAAATTATATGCTAACAAGATGAATGCTAGATGCATCCAGAAAGTGCAACGTAAGCACCTGAAGAGCATTTTTATTATTTGAGTTGAGTTCAGCTCTAATGGTGCACATATTACTCGTGGAATAGATTGAAAATCATGCTTAATGTTATAACATTTTATGTACATGTATCCTGTACTGCGCTTGCTTTCTAGGTTTCTTCTTTTAGGCTTACAGTTTTGGTGCAGTTTTGGGGTGGTGGGTTCTTTTCTATTGTTGTTTGGATTTTCCTTACAATTTTTATTCATCACCTTTTTGTGTTTTTTATAAGTTGTTTTTTAATGGGAGGATAATTTTTCCTGCTTAGGAATGGATTTCTTTCAGGTTTAGTGATGATACTTGCAGCCATTATGTGTAACTATTCGTTGAGAATAATTTTATATTTTTTAACTTGTACTTGCTAGTATTAGAATGGTAACTATGAATTTTATACTTTTGATTATTGTGATCTTTTAAGAAGGTGGTTTGTACAGACTCAGTTTGATACTTCTGTGTTCCATCAGATAAAATCCAGATGAGGTTATAAAGAATGGCAAACTCAACTTGTTTTTACTTCATCTGGACAAAACAAAATATGTTTTCCCTTGCATTCTCACATTAATGTATACCAACTCCCTTGTTGCACAACTGAAGAAAAAAATGAAAACAATTAAAAAATGGTGACTCATTCGTAGCACTGGAATAGAAACAGTACTAATAGTGATTTTGTATGACAAACAACACTCACTGAGTTGCAACATGTCCAGTTGGAGCAGCTAGTTGTAACATCAACCAGAGTCTGATCAAACATTAGTAGAATAGCCTTGCAGTTTATCTGTTGACACTGTAGTACAGCACTGATGACGATGCTGTCATAATGTCTCCTTTTTCAGATGAGATGTTAAACCAAAGCACTACCTGTCTGAGTCAGTGGTAGCTTAGGTGGATGTCACAGATTCCATTTTACTTACAAATGTGAGGACAGAAATGTTCCTGGTGTTTTAAATGTATTTTTCCATCTGTATCATCTGAAAATACACCACAGGCATACAGTCAGCAAAAATAAATAAATATAAGCATTTTTGGCCTGTACCTCCATTCTAACTATCAAGCCTCACCCCACCCCCCACCCCCCAAGCTGCTCCATAGGCGTATTCATTCCCATGGGCAAGAAACCTGTGCACCATTTATTCCTAGGGTGGGGAGTGCGGTATTCAAGAATGGCAGCCATCATCCGTGTCCTAATCTCCTTTTATTCATGCCCAAAATTCTCAAATGATTGTTATGCAGTGGGCTGCACAACTGATGCACATTCCTCTATGTGCAATGTAATCAAAGCTTTGTCCACCACCTGCTGTTGTAAGCTCTACATCCATATCAGTACTAGATTCTAATGGGATTTTAGCAACAGAAAGAGTACACCTATATGCACTCCCTACACATATCCCTGCCGCCAGAACAGGCAAGCATGCTCAGCCACATCACTGCTCTCCTCTTCTCTGCCAGTACCAATAGTGTTTGAGCCGATAGACAAATTCACGTCATCCCAGTCATAGTCAAGGCTTTGTCCATCTATGCCAATGGAGCTGGCTAAATAAATATCTTTTAGTATACCAGTTTTATTTATTTATTTATTTATTTGTTTGTTTGTTTGTTTGTTTTTGTTGTTATTATTATTATTATTATTATTAATATTGTACTTAATGTAACACTTATTGTTACATTTATAGCTATTTAGAATTTTATCATGATTAGTATATAGCCTTTATGAGTACTGTAGACTTAGAATGTACGATCTGCTGTCTCAAAGTGAACTATGTCTAGCCATTAATGATGCAGGCAGAATGGTGATATTTTTTATAGCACTGGAAGCCAACTAATAAATGTTGATGTTGTGGCTAGAGTCATGATAAACTATCTGGTAATTTCACTCAGGTGTGTAAGTTTATCATGCCCCAAAATCTAAGTCTAGGGTTAGGATAAATATATGTGGAACACATGGGACCTGGTGTGAGATACATAAAATATCTTATACTTTGGGTTAAAGGATCAAAGCCAAAAGTCACAACATTGCTTTTCCCAAACCTATCACACAAGATATTTAATGTATTATGCAATCCAGACTCCCATGTATTTCCATTTATCACAGTCTTCTCTGTTTTTACATGCATTGTTTTCTACTTATTCAAATGGATTGTGGTAGTTACACATATTGTCTACTGGATATGGCTTTATATAATTGTCATTATTTTTTTAAAGAATGGACTGTCTAATAGACTTCAGAATTAAATCCACTCAGTTACTTACAGATCTTCGGTTCCACCAATAAGTGCCCACAACTGCCAAGAAGATAATTCCACAATTTATTGTCAAAAAAAAATGAATAAAATGAATAAACGATACTAAACGCACAGTATGATACTAAAAATACTTGAAACACAGCAAATGCGATACAATGTTAAGCGCTTTCAGCCAAATCAGCTGGCCTTCATCAGAACTAAGGAGTATTGCTATTACGCTGTTTAAATAACTTCATTGGTGTCAAATTCATTCTTTTTAATAGTGTTCTAGTTTTGATGACATAATGAATATTAATGAATTTTAAGGATATATATATATATATGTAATATATGGTTAGTATAACTTTAAGGAAAGTGAACATGAATTTGGTGCCAATGAAGTTATTTAAACAGCGTAATAGCAATACGCCTTAGTTCTGATAAAGGCCAGCTGATTTGGCTGAAAGCGCTTAACACTGTATCGCATTTGCTGTGTTTCAAGTATTTTTAGTGTCTTACTGTGCGTTTAGTATCGTTTATTCGTTTTATTCATTTTTTTTGACAATAAATTGTGGAATTATCTTCTTGGCAGTTGTGGGCACTTATTGGTGTGTCTAATAGACTTCCAAGATGGATGCACATTGAGTAACAGCTTAATTCTAGCTCTCCCAGGGTGAAAACTGAAACTCAACAGAGAAGGTTAGTAGACTTTTGTGTTTATGTGTAAATTTCAATAACTGGCTAGTAAGTGTATTGCTTGGATGCCAGGAAGAAAAGAAATACAAATCAAATACAGAGCAAATGAGAAAAATCAGCTATAAAACGTGAGGAAGAAACACTGACTGGGGAAAGTTCTGCAGCTGTTCAACAAAACGCAATGTACCTCCAGAAATGACTTCCAGTAATCTGCAGGAAAATATAAGACAACTGCACACAGATCTGGTTAAAATAAATGAAATACTGATGGAGTATATCAACACAAACAACAAAAGGTTGGAAAAATGGATGAAGCTTTAAACAGATATGCAGATGAGCTGATAAAGCTGTAAAAATCAGAGGTTGAAATTAATAAAAGGTTCGCTGCAAATGAGACTGCTCAGGAAGAGATGCGTCAAAAAATAATAGAATTGGAAGAGAGAGCACATAGGAAAAACCTGAGATTTTCAGCTATGCCACAGAAGCTGGAAGGAACAGACTGTATTAATTTTATGAAAGCACAAATAAACAACTGGACTGGTATTCCACAGCAGGAGTTGCTAGTTGAAAGGTCACATCATGTGTATAGCCCAAACCTGGCTATGAGAAAGCAACCTAGACCTTTAATACTAAAGATTTAATCCTACCAACAGAAGGAGTTAATTCTGACTGTGGCAGAAGGACAAAATACTAAAAGTGGGAGACAGCAGAGTGTATGTGGAGAATGATTACTCATTGTACACCAGGCAGAAGAGAAGTAAATTCATTCCACTATACAGGAAATGTCAAGACTCAAGTGTGAGATTCAAACTGCTGTACCCAGCTGTCTTCAAAGTATTCCTCCCTAGAGGGACAAAATCATTTGTTGATGAAGTATAGTCTAAGGAAATACAAAAGTATGTCTAACAAAATGTGAGCTGTGAAACAGAAGGAGATTCTGCTTCTTGTTCTTCTGGTAATACAGACCACAGAGAGACTATACCTGTGAAACTTTTTCCACTGTATTAATGAAACATGTTGGAGAGAAGGAAGGGATCATGAGAGTTGATTAGAAGAATCAAGAGTATGTTGGAAATTAAGCAGAGACAGGATTTGGGAAATGGAGATGAACAGAAATAAAACCAGTAACTTAATGTGGGATTACAATGTAATAATTATATTTGTGAAATATGACAGAACAAGAAAATCTGAAAATATTGGACTTTTTCAGAATCTGTTGGACTTGTGGAGGCTCTAAAGTATATGCTGTACTTCATGTGTCATTAATGTCCTGAAAAAATGCTTTGGGGAGGGGAAGAGAGGGGAGAAAGTTAGCTGTAAGTTAAGAAAACATTTTTTCTTAGTAGTACTATTTTTGTGGTATATGGTTTTCTTTTCATGCTATAAAGCAAAGTTAACTCAGTTATTTATAAATGTAATGGGGATTGTAAATATGTGATTCTGTTCTTTTTTCCTTTCTTTCTCCCTTCTGTCTTTCTTCTTGTTCAATTTTAAGAAAGGTAGGCACTGCAATGTAAAAAGAAAAAAGGAAAAGCCTGGTTAAAAGAGCATGACAAAAGAAAAAAAATAATCTGCCTTTTCTCATCCTTGCATGGGGGAATGACAGGATTAAGATTCTTAGATTGATTTAGTAACACATTTTAAGGGAAAGCAAGTAAATGAAAAAGAAAATTGAATATTATGAGGTGCTTTTCTAGCAAATGAATGTATGCTTAGTAGCAATTTTGTATCTGGCCCTCATGTCTCCATGGAAACAATCTGATATAGAGAGATTGACTGTCTGGTTCTCATGACTCCATGGAGACAGTCTGATAATGAGAAATTAGTTGTCTGGTTCTCATGTCTCCATGGAAACAATCTGATAAAGAGAAATTGGTTACAGTCTGATGGATTGTAATTGGCCTGGGGGAGGGGAAAAAAGAGAAACTAGCTAGGAAATAAAGTTCTTTGAAAGCATTCACGGTTTTTCCCCAGCTGGGAGAGCTATAAAGATAAGACAAAACCAGTTAGTAGAAGCACAGACTGAACCATGTGTCTTAGCATGGATAACCTTTCTTTTAGGTTAACTCAGGTCTTTGAGTGTGGCTGTCAGTTTGGTTACTTGTTCCTATTAGGAGGGTAAAACTTCAATATTTGAAGATGTACATATGTTTGTGTATTAGTATTAAATTAATAGGCTTAAGGGGGATATTGGGGGTTTGTTTGTTTGTTTTTTTCTTTGAAGGCTTTCAATAAAACAAAACATTTTATAAGATGTGACACAGCTTCAAATGGATATGACAAGAAAGAACTATTCAAATGTTTAACCTGCCAAATAGTGTATGCATGTAACACAAAAGTTGGAAGTAGACATTTAACAAAAAATGTGTGGTACATAAAAGGTGAGAATAATAACTTTTTAATACAGTGATTCTTTCTGTAATGTCTTTAAATGTCAATGGTTTCACACATAAATTAAAAAAAGAAAGAATAGTGACCTATATTAAAAATGTGTAGTGCAAATAGCTATGTTACAGGAGACACACTTGGAAAGAACTGAACATGTGAATTTGATAAAGAAATGTTTTCAGCATGGTTATTCAGTAGAATATCTGGGACAAAGGAAGAGAGGAGTACTTATACTAATTGCAAGAAGAAAGATAATAATGACAGATTTGTAGTGCTAAAGTGCTATTGGCAAGAAAGGAAGGTTTATATTCCACCTAAAACCGCTATAAGAGAGCTTAAGAAAATTCTGGGAGAAATAATTAGTTGTGCCTCTGAACTTGTAAGTGCTTTTTTTCACCATTTAAAATGTTAACTACAAGTGTTTTTTGTCAACATTTAAATGCTACCTACAATGTAAACTGACTGAAGTACTTTCCATTACTGGATATTAATTTGTTACTGTTGTTGTTTTTCTAATATCCTAACTTTAAACTGTTACTTCATTATTGGATATTAATCTGTTAGTGCTGTTGTTTTTTATAATTTTTAAGTTTAAACTGCTGCTTGAGTTCTGTGCATTACCACTCACTGTAAGGTAGATTACACTATTGCGCACCCAATACTGTGTAGATGTTGAAATGCTCGTAGTCATACTTGCTCCCTGTTGTTATGCTGTAATGCATTTTTTATGTGGTTTCAACTTGGATATTGCTTCTGAAAGATGTCTGCTTAGGTACACAGCATTTATAATCTAAATGACACCACAACTGTACTGCTCAGTAGTCCTAACCATGGCCAGGAGTGATTTTATGTTTGTCCATAGAGAATAGTAGCTCATTTCCTAAAGGTTGCTATATTTAACTGAATCCGGCCAACCTTTATTTCTGGCTTCTTAATAAAGAATATCAGGGCATAGTAGTGTATTTTCTACAAGGCAGCTAATGTACACTGTAAACTGCCACCTAACAACTTACGTGGAATAAGCAGTTAAATTCAACTGTAAAACATCTGCCCTTTGTTTTAGTTTGTAAATAACCATGCCAGGGTACAGTAGTGTATTTTTACCTTTCCAGGGCAGGTAAAATAAACTGTAAACTGCCAAATAGCAGCTACTTTCTATAAGCAGCTAGATTGTACTATTCACTGCCCGATCTTTACCTGGTGTTTAAATCATGATAAACAGGGCTTAGTAGCATATTTTACCTCTGTCAAGGTAGTTAAAGTGAACTGCAAACTGCCCCACTTTCTGGCTTTACTAATGGATGCACACCAGTGATACTGCTAATGCACTTTGTATAGCTCAGACACAGAGATGCATTGTCGTCCCTACCTAGTTATAAAAGACAAAGTGAAACATAAAACATGTAATTGATGTGACTATACCCATATAAGTTACAAGGAAATGCTCTAACTCCCATGCAGTCTAAATATCATTTCATTAGGTCTAGTCAGTATAACTTACGCAATACCGTCATCTGGTGGCCACTCAGTCTCGTCTAATATAATTAAAAGCACAGACTGAACCATACATGCCATTTCCCTGATTCCTACCCTCAAACCTGATAGTCACCTTCAAACACAGTATACAGCGTTTTCTTGGATATGAACTAACAGGGAGTAGCTGATTCACTATTAAACCTCAACTTCATGCAATAACTACTATTGTATTGTCACTAATCATACCATAAGTGCTAACTGAACTTTTTTCACATATTTAATCTCTTGGTCACAGAGTTCTAATACAGTGACTCCCAACTGCTGTTGGTCCCCCTTCATACTGAGCACAAGGAACTACATGTTGATGGTCCCAGGACAAGATAATTACCAGCCTCTCTGTTGTTCCTAAGAAAAAGGTTAATATCTGCCTAAAGTAATTTTTAACACACTACCAGGTTTGTCAGCGGGAAAGTGTATTCTTAATTGGTGAGCCCCCTCCATTCTCCATAGGCCATAGAACAGTACAACCAGGATTCTTGCTAAATTCCCCCTCAGTCCCCACCATCTTATTTCATTAACTGCTATTTTCACTGGTCAGACCCACCTCTTGAATGTATCTAGACCACTGGCAGACTTCGATAATTATCGTTAGCCATTTTTTAAGCATTCCTCTATTCTTATTTGTTCTACTACTAAACTGATAGCTTTTTAGACAGTTATCTGCACTGCTTGGTGCAACCCCACTCCATTTGCCCTCGCTACCACTCGGGTTCACACCGGTCCTACCCTGCCCCCATTTCCCACCCACCCCCACTACTCATAAACTGATGCTAACCCTTCATCACCTGACCTTCCTGCCATACCTATCACCCAATCTAACACACACCACACCCATAGCACATCCCTACACCACTTTTCCACCCTCCCCTTCCTACCACCCCTACACCACTTTGCTACCATCCCCCTCCCTACCACCCCACCCACACCCATACACCTCCAAGTGCCCCCTCAAAACAATGCTTTCACACTCTCCATTCCCCACAACACAAACCTTATTCTTACAACTAATAATCTCTGTCAAAATGATCCACACTCACTACCTCGCTACTATCCTTCTCCACTAATACTACCTCTCTTATGCATAGGCCTCTATATAATCTTCACCAATACCTCCTATCACTATTCACTATTAAACCTCAACTTCAACAAATTCCCCACCTTACCCTTTTCACATCCAACCCCCACACACATATAGACCCACCCCACATCTCACATAAGCCATCTTTCCCCTAAACCACCCAACTAATACACTACATCCCAAACTCCTAAAAGCAACCCAGTTTTGGGTATCATTGTCAAATAGATTCTTACCTTAAAACCATTATCAACATAGCAGCTCAGTTACTACTAGGAGATGATATCCACCCCAACCCTGCCCCAGTATCTACCCCATTAACACAAATAACAAATACCTCCCATTTAAACACAAACCCACTGACCTGCTAATACTAAACTTGAACATCTGTAGTATCATGAACAAATTAGAAGAGCTTCATTCAGCTATTTCTATATATAACCCTGACATGATGCTAATAACAGAGATATGGCTTAAGTCTCACATCAAATACAACTCTATAACCCCACCTGGCTATAACATCCTAAGGGTAGACAGAGCAAACAAAACATGTGGTGGTATTGCCCTACTTTACAAATGCAACTTAAAGATCCAACTCCTACAAAAAGATGCCCCAAACTTCAAAATGCTGAGACAATACTAGCCTCACTCCTCCTAAACTAGCACAAACATCTAAACTTGCTTGACATCTACATTCCACCAGGTGATAACATAAACACCCTAGAATCAATACTCCACTGGGCTTCACATTCCCTCCCCCATGAAGCCATAGTCTTAGAAGATATCAACATCAACTGGAACTCTATCCACTCCCCAACACCCACCAACCATATTAACCTATATAACTTCACCCAGCTCTTTCAAACACCCACATCTGCAGATAAAACCACCAAAAGTGAATCCAGATTATACTGGATCATCACTAATCAGGCCAACTCTGCCCACCAGTGCAGTACACTACCCAATTCCCTCAGTGACCATAACCCAACCTTTATCCTTTGATATAAACTTACATGTGACAACTCAAACCCGCCCTCCCTACTACAATCCCATTCTCACAAGAATTTCCCCTCAGACATATTCACAGAAACCTTACAATCCTGTAACTGGTCTCCCATCAAAACCCTTCCACTGGACAATGCAGTAGAATACTTTAACTCCACATTCCTAAGGATCCTAAATCCCAATCAAATCAATTAGAATATGTAGCAATCCTGCCCCTCCCTAGTTACAAAAAAAACACAAGGACCTTACTAAAACAAAGAGACATAGCTTGGAAATCCTGGCAACAACATAAAACACCCACAGCTTGACAAGCCTTCTTAGAACTTAGAAATAGGGCAAAAACAGATTAAAATAGACAAACATAATATCCCTAAAAATTAAATGCAGTAACAACCCACAAATATTCTGGGCTGCAGTGAACAATATCCTCCAACCCAGAATAACCACCACACCACCACCAAATATGCAAGGCACTAACCTTGTTATAAATTCCAACTTTAACAACTACTTCACCTCTTCCATACTTAAATTCTTAAATGATTCAAACCCCAGTACCCCCTCAACAACTCTCAAAGCCCAATCAGGCAACACCCCAACCACCCCCTTCTCATTCAAACCAGTATTTATATCAACCATCCAAAAGCTGCTAGCAAAACTCAAACTACCCTTGCTGTCAACAACCTCCTAGCTGAATACTTCCAATTTGCATCTAGGGCCATCACTTATCCAATCTCAACACTTATAAATAGATCCATTAATGAACACTATGTTCCATCCTTATGGAAAATCTCATACATCATCCTCCTTCACAAAGGTGGCTCCTCCACCAATCTCTGCAACTACCGTCCAATCACAATCCTTTCACCCCTTTCAAAAATTCTAGAAAGATGTATCCATTACCAACTCCTCTCCCATCTACTCTCCAACACCCTGCTCTCTAAAACCTAACACAGATTTCAACCATGCCATAGTACCACCACTGTCCTAATTAACTTCACCAACACCATAAACTCATATAGTAATCAAGGGAAACTTGTCTCTGTCACCTTCCTAGACCTATCCAAAGCATTTGACACAGTTTCCTACAATAAACTCCTATCCTCCCTCAGCCTTGACAACTCTACCTTACAATGGTTCAGCACCTACCTAGATAACTGCTCTCAATCTGTCAAATGGCTCAACTCCCTATCCCTCCCAACTCCCAGTCAAATGTGGTGTACCCCAAGGCTCAATACTGGGCCCCCTTCTCTTCAACAGTTTTACAAACCAACTCCACTTAGCAACCACAAAAGCTGATATAGTCGAATATGCAGGTGATACTACCCTAATCTGCAATGCACCCAACATCCATCTCCTACAAACCCAAGCCCAAGAATCCTTTGTGGAAATAGAAAATTGGCTAAACAATTCTCAGCTCATACTGAGCCCTAAAAAAACACAACTAGTACCATTCCACCCAATAAAGACTAATGACCCCACCTTCTTCATTCTCTCTGCCAATAACACCCTCATAACACCAGTTTCTGAGGCCACTCAACAAGGACTTATAATTGACCATAACCTGAAATACAGTAAACACATATCCCTAACCATCTCCAAGGTCCACAAAAAGCTAGGATGCCTCTATCGTAGCAAAAAGTTCTTAACCTCTGAATCAAGAGCTGCCATAACCAGAACTCATCTCTTATCAACACTACTCTACACAATCCCAGTGTTAACAAATCTAAATAAAACCAACCTGAACAAACCTTCAACATGTTACAACAAAATAGCTAGGTTTGCAACCAATGCTAAATTACGCTCTCACCACTGCCAGTCATTACAGGAACTACACTGGCTAGAATTCCCAAACTTACTTTGCTACCAGCAGTTCAATTTAGCCCATCAAATACTATACCACCCAGATAAAACACCTGCCCTAGTAGGTCTCCTAAGCTTCTATAGCACCAACAGGGAACTATGATCCAGTAATAAAGCCCTAATTGAAGTCATCCCATGTAAAAACAGCTCAGGGAATTATCTATTCCCTAATGAAGTTGCAACAACATGGAACACCCTGCTACCAGACCTCAGGCTACTAAACCAGACTGCTACATTCAAAAAACTCCTTAAACTGCACCTTTACAGAAAACATTTATGTAACTGTAATGACCCTCCCTGAACCCACCTCATCCTAGGCTATCATTCATTTGCTGGCCCTGATGTACACTGTTCTGCTGACACTATGCTCTACCTAAGCAATTTTGTACATATGCAAATATCTAGTAAATCTGTTAATTACTATAAAGTTCAGTTGTATTGTATTTTATTTCTATTGCATTTTACTCTGTACTTTTGTTAAACTTTTGTTATATATTTTTTACTCTCGGCAACTCTGTGGATATTTTCTCCCCAGGACTCCACTGAAAACGGACACTTGTTGTCCAGACAGACTATCCTGGCAAACAAATGTTAAATAAATAAATAATAAATAATAATAATAACACTAGAGCACAACAATTTTCAGCACAACAACTCAGGCAACAGAAAGTAGAAAGGGCTGTCACCAAACTTAGGGAGCCAACAACAAGAAAGGTTACAAGAGATCCTGTAGAGGTATTAGAAATATTTTGGAAATTCTATGAAAGTTTGTATAAAGCAGAGAAATATGGAAATCAAGAAAAGATACAAATGGAAATTTTTATGGAAGAATTAAATATGCCAAAGTTAGAGGTAGATGAGGCTCAATTACTAACGGTTAGGATAGGAGAAGATGAGATAAAAATTGTGATGTATAGCCAATCTACAGGAAATTCCTCATGAATAGATGGTATTCATGTGGCAAGACCAGTCAGGAGGAGAAGGTTACCACACACACTATAGACCCAGTCTCACATATTACCATTACAACCTCAAATCATACACATAAACACACAAAGACATACTCGGAGGCTCTGATCAAAAATCTACCAAAACAGCAGAGGCCACCAAAGCAGACACCCAAACAACCACCACCTCAGAACACAACACCTGCAACACATAGACCTCACAGTCAGAGTGTCAAACAGTCACAGCCCTTAAGGCCAAACACAATGCCAGACACACTAGTCATTGGTGACTCCATAGTCAGACACACTGACGTCCCGCTCACCAGACTGAGTAAGGAGAAGGTCACAGTAAGCTGCCTGTCGGGCGCTAGAATCCGCCACATAACGCAAGCACTCAGGTCTCTCAACAGCAGGTACAAATATGATTCAGTCATTGTCCACGCTGGTGTAAACGACCTGAGACGTACCTCCTTGGACTACATGAAAAGAGACATTGAGGAGCTCTCTGATTATGTAGCCCAGACAGATATGACCCTGACCTTGAGCAGTATCCTACCTTCACCAAGAATGATGCCACAATACAGAGATAAGATGATCAGCTTTAACAATTGGCTTAAACACTGGTGTCATTCAAAGGGGATCCAGTGTCTGTCTGCCTGGGATGACATGCTGGACAAGCCACGCTGCTTCGCAAGGGACGGCTTGCACCTGTCACCCCTGGGATTCCGGATATTGGCAAAGGCTCTTGCCACCCCCATAGTGCCTTTTTTAGGCAAGGCTCAAATTCTAAACATACCACCCTAGAACACAAAAAAGGAAAAAAACTAAGGGTAATGCTGCTCAATGCCAGAAGTCTAAATCTCAAAATGCACGCACTCGAGGCCCTTCTCAGTATGGAGAACATCGATGTCTGTGCTGTGACAGAAACCTGGTTCAAGGCTCCTGAGAGCACCCCGGCGCTATCAGGTTTTACCTCATATCATGCGTTCCGGCCCCAAAATCTGGACAATACCAAGAAAGGAGGGGGGGTATCCATATTCATCAAGGACACCCACACCTCAAGACTGGTGGCAACGCACGATGCATCGGAGACCATCCAGGTGCAATTAACCATAGGCAAGACTGCTCTGCAAATTGTAGCATGTTACAGGCCACCCTCACAAACTCAGGAACCTCACATGGCCTTCCTGAAAACACTAGAGGGGATAAATGTATCACCAAACACCATCATACTAGGTGACTTCAATTACCCTAATATAGACTGGGAACACTACTCAAGCCCAAACACCCTAGCCCAAAAGTTCCTGGAATTCATAAACTCAAATGCCATGGAACAACTAGTCACCATCCCCACAAGAGGAGATAACATACTTGATCTCATCATCACGAACATGGGAGCACAATGTTCAACACCGGAGGTGTACCCCTCACTGGTGAGATCAGACCACAAACTAATCTCGCTGGAGGTCCTCATCCCACCCTCACCTGAAATAAAAAAGACCACAGTAAAGAACTTCTCAAAAGCCGACTTCACACTTCTAAAGACTAGTGTGGTCTCCTTTAAGGCCCCCGAGCCGGCGGAAAACAGTACTCAAGCCGCTGAATCACTTACAAATGCCTTCTACCAGCACCTGCAGGACTGCATGGATAAGGCAATCCCAAGCAAAACAAAGACTCTTTGTACCAAAGGCAAGCATCCAGTCTGGTGGACCCCAGCCATAAACAAACTCTACAACAAAAGGAGGAAGCTACTACAAGATAGAGCAAAATCCTTAAAAGGTAAGACACCCTTGATCACTATAAGTAAAAACTAAGAGCTCTCATAAAATCATCCAAAGCAAATTTCGAGAGAAAAATAGCTAAAGACTCAAAAGACAATCATAAGGCCTTCTTTAGCTATGTTAGAAACCTGGGAGGAAACTCCCAGATATGCTCAGAGCTAGTTCAAAATGATGTGAAGATTACTGATCCTACAGACATTGCCAACATACTGGCTGACAGGTTCAGTGCAAACTTCTCCCCTCCCCAAAAGGAGAGATATCTATACCAAACGATTGCAGCCCCCAAACATCTCCAGCGCCCAAGTGAGAACTGCTCTCTCCAAAGCAAAAACACAGCATCCATGGGACCTGATGGTGTCCCCGGCTGTGTGCTCCATGAACTCAATGAGGAATTAAACCCACAGCTAGGACAGCTGTTTAATCAAAGTCTTACCTCTGGATACGCACTCCAGGAGTGGCGCACTGCAACTGTGGTACCACTTCACAAAGGCGGTGCCTCCACCGACCCTGGAAATTACCGCCCATTAGCTTGACAAGCCTTATCTGCAAAGCCATGGAGAGGATCATAATGGACCTCATAAATAAAGACATAGGGAATTTGCAGACTTTGGATCCAACCCAGTTTGGCTTTGTCAAAGGCAGATCATGCCTTTTAAACTTGGTTGACTTTTTCAAACAGTCACCAAAGCCATTGATGAGGGAAAGGCAGTCCATACAGCCTACCTCGATCTGGCTAAGGCCTTCGATACAATACCCCATTCGGGTATCATTGAAAAACTCATCAGCTTAAATGTCAACCCATACATCACAAGATGGGTTGCAAACTGGCTGAGTGACAGAACCCACAGGGTCAGAGCTGCTGGCGCCATGTCAGACTCAAAGCCTGTCACAAGTGGTGTCCCACAGGGCTCAGTCCTGGGCCCACTCTTGTTTGGCATCTACTTTTCCAAAGTACAAGCAAACGCAGGAGGGTTATGGCTGACAAAGTTTGCAGATGACTGCAAACTGGGCGCCATAGTAGAAAACACATCTGACACAGATATCCTTCAGAAGGGTCTCACAGAAACGGATAACTGGTGCCAGAGCCACGGCCTAAAGTTAAATGCCAAAAAATGCATAGTCATACCCTTCGGGAAAAACAAGGTTACCCCTAGCTACCAAATAGGTGGCAATCCACTGAGCACAGAAGAAGTTATCAGGGACCTGGGGACCCAGGTTGATAGTAGTCTGTCATTCGACACCCATGTAGCTAAAGTAGTTAGGAAGACCTTCTACATTGCCCACCTTATCATGAAGGGATTCTCATCTAGATCAAGGGAGGTCATAGTCTCCCTTTACTCATCACTCATCAGACCAATGATTGAGTACAATGCCCCATTCGAATGTATCTGACCCGACACTTGCAGCAGCTGGAGAGGCCACAAAAGTTCCTCACCAAAAGGATAAAGGGTCTCAAAAATCTGTCCTATGCTGCCCGACTGAAAGAACTCCAGCTCTATTCAGTCGCCACCGCTTGCTCAGAGGTGACCTTTGCCTAACATACAAGGCCATGTCAAACCCAGATTTGATGAATATGCTTCACCTCAAAAATCTAGATCCATCAGAGCCACAAGGGCGGGAGACTTAAACCTTGACACGGCTATTAATAGGACGTGCTGGAGGGATAGATTCATCACCCAAAGACTCCCTATGCTGTGGAACAAAATCCCGGTACATGTGAGGCAGAGCACCTCGCTGGCCTTGTTCAAGAGAAATCTTGACCAATGGATGGGAGATCGCAGATATACCCCAGGGATTACCTCAGTGTCACTGCTCGACAGAGGCACAGAAAAATAATGGGTATAGTTCCCCATACTAAAGGGGTGGCCTAAGCCACAAAACGATGGGCTAGGCTTGTAAATGCCCTCGGGCAGATAGCCTAGTATGAACCTATGAACCTATGAACCTATGTGGAAGTTTGGAAGCTAAGAGGGAAACAACTGATAAAGATCTGGAAGGTTTTGTTTAACAGTATTTTAAGAGGAGGAAAAGTACCAACATCCTGGAAGAAAGCAGTGGTAGCTGATATATGAGAGATTGGAGGAGAAAATTAAAGTGTGTAAAGTCCTCTCTGATGATTTCTTCTTACACAGAAGAACTATGCAAGGGTGTCCTCTTTCCTCTTTGTTATTTGCATTATATTTAGAACCATTGACAAAGAAAATAAGGGACTCAGAAACTCAAGGATATAATTGGTATGGTAGTAAAGAAAAGCTGGCTCTATTTGCAGATTATATTAGTTTATACCTGAAAAAAAAACAGAAAGAGACATTACAGTTTTGTGGAACATTTTGAGACAGCTTCACATCTTTTCAGGATACAGAATTAATGAATTTAAAACAAAGGCAATAGTGGTAAATTATGTACCCACATATGAATTGGTTCAGCAATATCCATATTTATGAGGACCTGATAAAATGAAGTATTTAGGGGTCTGGATTAAAAATTATTCTAGTGTGGCAGCTAAGGATATGTGGGAAGAGACTAAACAAAAGATAATACAAAAACTGAGAAAATGTAAGCTTTGTTATATGGTAATCGATAGTAAGATACAAGCAGTTAAATGTTTTTAGTCCCATTATTTATCTGGGAGGGAAAGCTGGCAAGAATCAAGTGGGATAAGCTGATTCTTCCAGTAGAACAGGGCAGATTGGGATTACCTGATTTGAAGGGGTATTTAAGAGCTACAGAGTTAAGGCTATTGTACATAGCACAAACAGAAATATATGATTTAAAGTAGAAATGGATGATGATGATGAAATGGGGGGGGGGGTGCTCAAACAACACTGGAATTTTGGATGCAGGCTTTTAAGGAGAATAACAGTAATCATACAGAATATTATATCTATAAAGTAGCAGAAAGTATCCTAAGAACTAAGCTGACATAGGAATGGAGAAAGCAGATTCTGCCGATAGGGATGACTGTAATTAGGGATATAGACAATAGGTAAGAGGGGGGTGGACTTTATTGGAAAAAACTGGCAAAGGAACCAAGGTACTAGGAGAAAATAACTAGAGAGGGAAATATGATAGAATGGGAAGACCCCAAGAATTTATTTGGACTGCAGGTTGGAGATTGCCTTCCCTATCAAGGACTGATATCAGAGTATAGGCAAAGAAAAAGAAATAGGGGGGTCCTAATTGAAAGACCAGCACTGGTAAAGTTTTTAGTAGAATCTAGAACAGAAGCTGCCATTAAAAAGGAATAATTAATAGAGCATGTAAAATATTGCATGTTAACTGCAAGAATCAATCAAAGAAGGTTAGAAAGGATTGGGAAGAGAGATTGGATAAGCAATTCACAAAGAAACAATGGGAGGATATAAGCATGTCGCCTAAATATGCAACAAAATCTAGAAGATTTAGGATTTTTGCTTGAAATGTTTACCTATATATTTTTATATCCCAAGTAGACTCAGAGAATTTTTCCTCAGGCAGACAGCAAATGTTAGAGGTGTGATGGGGAAAAAAGAGGTATTTGGGAACATAGATAGCCCCCCTGCCAGACGGACAACGCGTATTACCTTAACCATTGTCGCTTACTCCTTTGGACTCCCAGTGCGAATGCACACACCAGCCTCCACTTAACCCCAAAGAACTTTACTTAACAATCTCCCAAAGAGACTCAGGGTAAAGAAAATATACCTAACTTCAGTATTATTGTTTGTTAAACGTCTGCTGTAGGCATTAGGCAGTACCTGGTCATAACACCAGCCTAATATCCTACTGCTAGATCCAGGAAAGTCTAAACAACCTAACATTGTAAAGAATTTAAACAAGCTGACATAAGTTACCTTTAGGACCCAGGAACACCCTTGTGGTGTAGGCCCTGCTCCGCTTCGCCCTCGCTTCGCTCGGGCTCGCTCCGCGCCCCACCCTGCCCCCTATTCCCACCCGCCCCCACTACCTCTACATTTATTAGGTCACTAAGCCCTTCCCCTTTTCCACCAACCAATCACAACCATCCTGTGCTCTGACTCATCTCCCCCTCATTTCTAGCTTGTCTACACTGATTAGGCAATCTCCACCCACTCATCTCCCTCTCATTTCTTGTTAGCCTATACTGACTAGGTAATCTCCACCCACCTGCTAACCTCTATCTAGTTAAACTCCATCCTTCACCCTTCCAGTTTCTTATACACCCTATACCTTCCTACTCTTTACATACCCTAGTTTTCCAAGGAAACCTCCCCCAGCTCACTACACTCACTAACCTCCTCACACCATAGACAATAAGTTTTTTACTACCCTTCCCTTCATACTATTACTCCTTATTATTTCCTATCTCTCAACCAGCTATGAAACTCTAACCCTAACAGGAGTCTTCCTCTCCAAAGGTCACACCTCCATTCATTCTCATAACCACTCCAAACCCATCCCTCCATCTCACTACCATGCTAATAACCAGATTCCTAAAATAAATCATCCTACCCTCTGCCACCCAAAGGTTCCCACAACAAAAGATACCCTAAAATTATTAATTAAACTCCAAAAAATATTTGACCACTTGAAAAAATCTATCATAACAGATGGAGATATCCACCCCAACCCAGGCCCTAACTTTGACTTAGGCCCCAAAACACTGAAAGAAACCAGAAACCTAGTGGGCTCCTCCTTATCCTTCATCTTAACCTAAGAAGTATTAATAATAAGGTTCACAACTTACATGCCTTGCTTGCAACTCACTCCCCTGACATCATGTGCCTATCGGAAACATGGCTTAAACCATGCACTAAGGATGAAGAAATTATCCCACCTGGATATAGCATCCTTAGGAGCGATCGAATAACCAGAAAAGTTGGGGGAATAGCTGTCATGTTCAAGAACTCCCTGAACATCACCATGAACCCACTCCAACCCCCAAAAATCCACAACCTTGAACTAATTGCTCTAAAGATTCGCCTAAACAACCAAAAAAGTATTAGTCTCATAGTAACTTATCTACCACCAGGCAAAAATATTGAAAACCTAGAACTAATCCTCAGTTGGCTTGCTACCAACTATCCCCAAGAAACCATAATTCTAGGGGATGTTAACAATAACTGGGCCCTCTATTCCGAACTCCCAAATCCTCTCCCCATTAACTTACATGGCTTCTCACAAAATATTTTATCTCCCACCAGAATTGGTAATGCTCAACAAAAAGAGAGCATCCTTGACTGGATACTTACAAACAAGGCTCCAAATAATTATACTACAGGGACCCTTCCCAACGACCTTAGTGACCACCTGATTACCTTTATTATAAAGCACAAGTGTCCAACTTCAAATCATCCACAATCCAGACTAGTCAGGAACAGTAAGAATTTTGTCCCAGACCATTTTATTGCAGAACTTAAGGCATGCAATTGGTCCATCCTAAAAACATTACCCATAGATGAGAGTGTGTTATATTTTAATAACACTTTCCTAAAAATACTTGACTCGCATGCTCCTAAGCGTCTTACTAGAACTAAGGTACGCATCGCACCCTGGCTAACAAAGGACACTAAAGCCAAAATTAAACATCGAGACAAGGCCTGGCACAAATGGAGAGCCTCTAAAACCCCACTAGATCGCATCAAGTTTCTCCAACTTAGAAACTCAACTAAAGCAGCCGTATTGTCTGACAAAAAACAGTATTACTGTCACCTCCAAAATAAACACCAGAATAACCCCAAGAAATTCTGGGCCGGTTTTAATCACCTCCTTCATCCAGGTAAACCCACCACCCCTACCCCTGAAAAACTCATTGGTAAAGATACTAGAGAAATAGCTAACACCTTTAATTCATTTTTCACAGAAACCATCCAGTCCCTCGCCAACCAACTTACTACTTCTTCCTCGGCTACACCCTCAACCAAAGTCCCAACTCAACCCACCTTTAACCTCCAACCCGTACCTACCTCCTATATTAGAACCCTCCTAAATAAACTCAAACCAACCACCTTAGCGGCTGACTTACTCCCAGCCAACTACCTACAAATTGCATCTGATGCCATAGCCTGCCCTGTTTCTATCTTGGTTAACCGGACCATTTCAGAAGCTTCTATTCCCTCTATTTGGAAAATCTCCCACATCATCCCTTTACATAAAGGTGGATCTTCCACTGACACATCAAACTACAGACCCATAGCTATATTATCTCCTCTAGCCAAAATCATGGAACGCTGCATTCACAAGCAGCTCATTACCCATCTTACTCAAACAATCTCCTGTCTCACACCCAGCACGGCTTTCGCCCCCATCATAGCACAACTACTGCTCTCCTTTCCTTTGTTGACTCAGTTAACCACAATCGGAACAATAAATTAATATCCTCGGCGCTCTTTTTTGATCTATCCAAAGCCTTCGACATGGTCAATCACCAACAGTTGATCCACACACTGGAGGCATACTACCTTAGCAAAACTACCATAGACTGGTTTAATGACTACCTTTCTCATAGAAAACAGGCTGTTCTATGGGAAAATAGCTTATCCGACCTACTCCCCACAAATATCGGTGTCCCCCAAGGATCTATCCTTGGTCCTCTTCTTTTCTCCATATTTATTAATGATCTGCACTCTATCATTCCCAAAGCCACCTGCATACAATATGCAGACGACTCCACCCTGATCTGCTCCGACAGCTCCCTCGACAAACTCCAAGTTGCAACCCAAAACTGTTTTTCCCTAGTTGAAAAATGGTTCTTGGAACTAAAACTCTTACTTAACCCATCCAAAACCAAATTACTTCTGTTTTTCCCCACTACTTCTACCCCTCAAGGAAATGAATCTCCTAGCTCCAACCACCCCATCATTCACGTGACATCCAATAATGGGACCATAATCAACCCTGTCTCCCACACCAAACTACTAGGTGTGACCATAGACCACAAGCTTAAATTTGATACTCATATCAACCTGACCATTAAGTTGGTAAACAAGAAACTTGGGTCCATGTATAGAATTAAAAACTTCCTAACCCCACACACTAAATTAACCATTGCCCGGACCCACCTCCTTTCCACACTCCTCTATGCCTCCCCGATATTCTCCTTCCTTAATAAAAGAGAACTCAACAAACTATCTACAACCTATAACCACATAGCTAGATTTATAACAGGAATGCCCTATTGTACACATCACTGTAACAATCTCAGAACATTAGATTGGTTAGAACTACCTAACATTCTCAAACTCAATCAACTCATTGAGGCATTCAAAACAATCCACCATCCTGACAAAACCCCCTCAATGACCAAAATATTCACCCCTACTTTAACCTTACATCCCTTAGATCATCCAAAAGCTTACAAATTCAAACTATTAAATCTAACAATTCAGGAGGTGTAGCACTCTATGCTAATTCCATTGGAAAATCCTGGAATGCCCTCCCAAACAACCTAAGACACGAGACCTCACTCCACCAATTCAAAAAACAACTCAAAGATCTCCTAAAATCTGAATGGCTATGCCCATGCTCTAATCCTGATTAATAGCAAACATCCCAGTACTACCTAATTTCCACCCAATCCAAAATCCAAGGGTCTTCATTGTAGTTAGGATACTCCAACTACCTAAGACTGTTTTACCTCTTTAAATTATTTGTATAACCCTTTTACTTGTTCATTTGACTTTGAATGTAATACTTTGTATCTTATCTCCTGTTGTTTTTTGTCATAACTACCCTCTGTGGAGCTTTTCTCCACGGGCCTCTACTGAAAATGGACATGTATCCAGTTAGACTAGCCCGGTCAACAAATGTAAAATAAAATATGTAAAATAAATATTTTCTGGGAATGTGGTGAGTTGGCAGACATTAAGGATTCCTTGTGAGATGTACTGTCAGAGTTGCTGGGTGGGCAGTTGATGTGATGAGGGAGATGATTTTTCTGTGCTATGATACAGAATTGGAATTTCCTAGACATGGTAAGGCCTTGCTGTGTCTAATTATGGTAGCTGCTATAAAAGCAATAACTAAAAAATGGAAGTCAAAATCTAAACCAACTATACTAGAAGTAGTGAAAATAGCGTAGATAAAACAACTGGGAACTGAGATCTTTAGAAAAGGGTAGGAGCAAACTACATAGGAATTGTGGAAACAATACATACAATGGAGGAAAGAGGTTTAAAATAAGGCATGACTTAAATGAGCTATGTAATGTTTGACTGAAAATAATTGGGTAGACTATAAGTGATGTATAATGTTTGCAACTGGGAGTGTGTCATTATGGTTTGTGATGTAAAGTGCTTGCAAATAGGATTGTGTCGGTGTGGTTTGTTTTCATTTATATAAATGTATGATTGCCTATGTCATGATGGGTTAATAAAGATGTTTCTTGTTTAAAAGAAATTGACTGTCTAATAGCTGATTTTCTGCTGTAATTCTGATGTGATGTCAAATGTCTTTTCATACTACAAGATAAGTCAGTGGTATTATTTTAGTAGTATAGTGAACATTATATTCAGATAGTTTACTTTTATAGTTTAGCTCTTTGTTTAGTTAGTTTAAACTTATATAATTGTGCTATTTAAACTTGGTTCCATTTTGCTAACAATGCTGTTTTCCAGTTGACTGTTTGCAATTATGAAGCTCTTTATGTTTGATTTAAATTAATTATTTAACTCAAATTAAGTTACATTTTATTTCTATGAATTTTAAGTGTCAAAAGTTGTTTTTGTGGGTTTGAATGTGTATATTTCTCTGTAGTGTTTTATTAATTTACAATGCATTGGGCTAGCTTACTGCAATGACTGGTTACGGTGCTTGGCTGGAGACATGCAGAGGATTGTGATAAATGCTTAATGATATGCACAGCATGGTAATAATTAAAAAGTATCTACATGATGTGCCTGATAAACATTTACCACACTTTTTCACCAGTGCATAATATTCTGATCAATGTCTCTTTAGTATGTACTGCAAATCCAAAGAAACACTAGAGGCTGAACATATATAAAAACAAATTTATTTTCAAAAGTTAAAAACATAAAAAAAAAATACTAGGTCACTCCAGTAGCATAGCTAAATAAAACCCAGGCTACAACCCAGGTAATCCAAGTTTGAGTTGTGACTGAAATGACTGCCAGAATGACATTGAAAGTGGTGTAGCTATCCTGGAGGGAAGGATATGCTAGAGCATCTCCCAATGTACTCTGGTGTCGGCCAGGGCTCAAAGGTTTAGAGGCCAGATTAGGGGGCAAAGATAACAGAGAAAGAGAGAGATGTTGCCATACTATGGCCAGGGGCACAGCACATACTCAGAGTGACCCTCCCATTGCCCTCCCAAACTACACATGTAGGGAAGTTAGGCCAGAGAAAAAAACACCCTTTTGTGGTCAGTTAACAGCTTCTGTGCCAATCCCATCTCATCACTTGTCTGGGGTGCACTGTACCCAGAATGACCATGATTGAAGCACTAGCAACACCTCAGAGAAAGACTTTGTCCAGTAGGAAAATGCTACCAATGAAGGGAGCACCAAGGTGTCAGCCAAATAAGACTTGTGCCTGAGAAAATTGGACTGGTAAGGGTGGCCAATGTGGAAGGAAAAAGAGTACAAAAAGAACCCCTAAAAATTATAGACCATTTGGCTTTGTAATCTCAAGCATAACTAAACGGTACCTTAGGTTGCTTACACCCAATTTCTATAGTCCCCACAGCCTCTCCAGGATACAGACTGTCTTTAAAATGATAAGGTATTCCAACTTAACATCACACAGATGTGCACTGATCCTACAAAGCCAGACTAATGACTGCTTAAAATGAGCAGATGACACAAGTGCAAAACACTTTCATCCACAGACAGCCCTCTCCACCACCCAGCAGTTACAGCCTTTTTGACTGTGAACACATCAGACATCTAATTGAGGTTGGAGAAGATAAAGATGATACCATGATCGCTAATTAACAGAATCTCTGCCCTAACTGTCCAGCTATGCATTAGCAAAATAATACAATTCAGAAATGCATCAGTTTAATGAACTGCATTATCTTTGGAAAAAGTAGTCTAATGGACAGCAGAAAAGAAATATTTGCTGAGTGCAGAGCGCTAGGTATCTAATTTCTGTCATTACACAGCAGTCCTGTACTGCACCACTGTATGCAGTACTGTTGGCATGGATTCAAAGATAATGTGTTCTGTTCTATACAAGGTAGCAGGGAACCTGGGCACATTATAAATGTAATGATCTTATGCTGGATGAGCATATACCTAAGAAACGTACTTCTGTATTTCTTGGGTATCCATCTGGGACCTACCATACCTGATAACCATCATGATAGGTGTCCTATACAATATTGATATTGATAAACAACTTTGTATTACACAAACACTGCAACAGGCATACTGAACATCTTAGCCCAATTCTGTCCTGGATATTGAAGAGCAAAGATAAAGTTGTACTCCCAAAAGTATACATCAGACTTGTTACTAATCTTGTCATCTGGTTTTGCATGATATTGCATTGACTTGTTCCTTTTTTTAACATTGCTCTGCATGAGAAATTAACATTCCTCTGCAATATGGTGTTGTACCTGTTCAGTGGAGGATTAATCCAGAAACCTGGATGACATGAGAGATTCATGACAAATACTCCTTAAGTCATAATCAGGAATATCAGATTTATACCATTAAGATCTTACCCACCCATCATACCTCTCAACTGTCCAAATATTCACAAAATGTTCTGATTTCTGTCTTATATGTTTTGGTCTGTTTCTCATAAAATTTGAGTTTTTCTGGCAAATCAAAGAGGACTGAAATCACTAAATAATGACAGACATTTGAGCATCAGACTCCATACCCTTTGGAAAATGCTTACTAATACATAATGATATTATATCATACTAATGCATAACATGTTATTTTATCAAATTTCTACGTTTACAAGAGCAGTTGCTAAAAATTGTCCCTATTTTCTGGCCTTTGTCCCCCAGTATTTTTGATTTTGTCCAGAACTCTTACATTAAGATGTTGAGAGGTATGCATATGTACACTCCTTATACACACAAACACACACACACACACGTGCACACACGCGCACACACACACACACACACACACACACACACACACACACACACACACACACACACACACACACACACAAACACACACACACAAAATCCAACTCAGTCTGAAACAAAGTAAGTACTCAAGTTAAAATCTGTGCTACCACAGATGCAAACTATTTTCTTCTCTTGAGCTCCTTAGTAAATGTCTCTTTTATGCATTGCAGGAAAAAAATAATAATAACTGGAATCAACTTAACTATTTGCACAATGCATATCACATCAACAACATTCTTCCTGTACTACCTGAAAACGAGGACTTATAGTGTGTGAGTCCAATGTTAGCCCATATTTTGCAACCAGCACCCTTGGACATCCCATCCCCTCTCACTTTTTTTGTTCTACTTAATTTCTAAATGCTATGCAACAGTAAAAAATATGCTGCTCTGATGCTCTTACATGGGACTCCTGAAAGCCATCTATTTTTGTCCTGAACGCAGATCCAGAGTACTCACATTGCAAATCAATCCACTGCACATACCTCTCTCCTTGGTGACACCTGAGCAGGTTGTCAGATAACATTTTGCCCTAAAGTTTAGGGAAAGAAATGGAATAAACAGGAGACAGAGTGCCCAGAAATTCTTTTTTTTTTCCAAATAGCAGCTGAAATTAGTGACAACATGTTGTTTGGGGTTTGATAACATAGTTTGTTTGATCACTGACTGGTCACTGTCTAGTTGTCCAGCCTGGGTTTCCCAGGATATCTTTGCTGAGCAAAAGCTGCACATAAAACTAATTAACCTGTTAAATATGAGATACAGACTGCTACACTGAACACAAGGTTCACTAACAGATCACAGCTTGGGAGTGAGTATCATGAAGATAAGGAGAGGACCGGACATCTTTTTTATCATGGAGACAAGGTGGGAGGACAGTGCAGGAAGGATACTTGGCTTGGAATCCAGTGTCTACTACTCAGGGGGAGGACAAACTAGAAACGTTGTGCAAACTGTGGCGAAGGAGAATCTTCCAAAGACAGTGAGGGATGTGATCTGAATTAGTGATAAACTCATTGTAATGAAATTGCAGTGTAAAGACAGGACAGTATTAATAATCACTGCCTATGCCCCATAGCAGGGTTATGATAATGAGGAAAAGAGTGCGATCAGGAAGCTATTGCAGAACATGCTAGATAAAGCAAGACAACATTAGTTGGTGTTAATAATGGAGGACCTTAATGCTCATATTGGGACAGTTAGAACAGGATACGTGGACTGCATAGGTCCCCATGGATGGGATACCAAGAATAAAGAAGGAGAGGCCATTCTAGACTTCTGTCTGGCAAATGCTTTATTGGTAGCCAGCACATGGTTCACTAAGACAGAAAATCACAAGACCACATGCAAGAGTGGCCAACATGCAACTCATATAGTTTTCCTACTAGTAAGGAAAGGGTACCAGGGTAGAATCAGAGATTTCAAAGTCATCCCCGGTGAAACAGTCATCCCACAGCATAAACCACTGGTGGCTGTAGTTATCTGCAGGCAGTACTTAGAGAAGGCTACACAACCTGGAAAGTAGCTGGAGTGAAAGCACATGCGTTCAGGGAACCACAGGAAGAAGAAGAGGTAGGAGAAATCAAAAAAGCATGGCAGCATCTCAAAATAGCATATGTGAAGACTATATAACAGATATGTGTCCAAGTCACATATGGAAATAGGGTACATAAGGAAATCTTGACAACCTGTTCAAGAGTACATAGTAGTTATGATCAGAGAACCCCAATCCTAATTCTTTGTAATACATGGAGTTTTAGCTGCTCTGCTATATTACCTGTTACAAAGAAAAAAGTGTTGGACTTCAGTGTTTTATATCTTTGAAAGCAGTAAAACACTTAGCATTATCACACAGACAGAGGCAAAAAGTGACATTTATTTTCCATCAGACAACAGCTGTAAAAGCTCTAGGATAGCCTGCCATATTTGTGCTTTTAAGGCAGAGTGTATTAAAGCAATCAAGATTGTTAGATTTCTACAGTGCAATTCTTTGTTGGATGCTGTTGTCTATGTGGCTGCACAGGGCTTGATAATAACAACGTTGAAAAGTGTACAGCCATCACAAAAGTGCACAACAAGATTATCTGTTTGCCAGCTTCCAGGCATAGTCACAGGCTGCATGTATTACATAAGCAAATTCTAGAACTACACATATACTAAGTTTTTAAATTGACAGACATTGCAAGAAAATGCACAAAGGGGTTTAAGTGATTAAATGACATTTAGCAAGAAAAAATGTCCACATTCTATTCTGAGCTATGTGGAATAATTAGAAGAATGCTGATTATAATTCTTAAAAATATCATAATCTTCACTACCATATGTCTCAGTCATTGCATCTGTCTCTGCTAGATACCATATTGTATCACTGCTAAACAAAAACAGTAATTAGTGTTTGTTCACAGTCTGAGAGTATGAAGAAAGAAATGCATTTCACATGCATCCACTTTCAAATACATTATGACATTAATGCATTATTAGTATGTGGGCTATGCTGTGATATATTCATTTTCTTCTATGTTTGATCACTCAAGTTTTGCCGTAATGACCAAATCCCAGATGTCAAAAATATATCACACCATAAATATTCATTGCATTTACCTTTTTTTTGTAACTTAGTATATGCATTGTTTTTTTTTTTTTTTTTTGGCTGACTGCCCTTTACATATGACTTAACCATGTAGTAATTTAAACTTATACTTGCGGAGTACTTACATATCAGATGCTGTCAACAAACTGAAATGGCATATTTGTCTTCAGTCTAGAATGTCATAAGAATGTATGAAAAGCCCATACCATTAATTGTGCTTAGGTGCTATACTGGTGTACTGGAAAAGTTGATCCCTTCTGTATTTTTACTTTTACATGACTAATCAGACTAGTACAGATTAGTCTTTCAGATATAACTACATCTTAAAGAAATACAGTGCATGACAAAGTGTTTAATCAGCTTAAGGTAAAGTACAGTCATTGGCTTTGGCGCATTCTCTTTCATTTGTTGTAGGATAGGGTACCACAAAGTGTTCGCTTACATTTTCTTTGGCAAAGGACAACACAAAATTTTCTCTTACATTTTCTGTAGAATATGATACTAAAACGTGTCCTCTTATATTTGCTGTAGAACAGGATACCACAAAGTGATCTCTTACATATGCTGTAGGATAGGATACCACAAAATGTTCTCTTATATATGCTGTAGGATAGGATACAATGACATATTCTCTTACATTTGCTGTTGGATAGGATGCCACAAAGTATCCTCTTATATTCATTGTAGAATAGGATACCACAAAGTGTTCTCTTATATTTGCTGTTGGATAGGATACCACAAAGTGTTCTCTTACATATGCTGTAGAATAGGATACCACAAAGTGTTCTCTTAAATTTGCTGTAGGATAGGATACAATGAAGTATTCTCTTATGTATACTGTAGGATAGGATACCGCAAAGTGTTTTCTTACTTTTGCTTTTGAATAGGATACCACAAAGTGTTCTCTTACATTTGCTATAGGATAAGTTACCACAAAGTGTTCTCTTACATTTGCTGTTGGATAGGATACCACAAAATGTTCTCTTACATATGCTGTAGGACAGGATACCACAAATTGTTCTCTTACATATGCTGTAGGATAGGATACCACAAAGTGTTCTCTTACATATGCTGTTGGATAGGATACCACAAAGTGTTCTCTTACTTTTGCTGTAGGATAGGATACAATGAAGTATTCTCTTACATTTGCTGTTGGATAGGATACCACAAAGTGTTTTCTTACATATACTGTTGGATAGGATACAATGAAATCTTCTCTTACAATTGCTGTTGGATAGGATACCACAAAGTGTTCTCTTACATTTGCTGTTGGATAAGATACAATGAAATCTTCTCTTACATTTGCTGTTGGATAGGATACCACAAAGTGTTCTCTTACATTTGCTGTAGGATAAGTTACCTCAAAGTGTTCTCTTACATATGCTGTTGGACAGGATACCACAAAATGTTCTCTTACATATGCTGTAGGACAGGATACCACAAAGTGTTCTCTTACATATGCTGTTGGATAGGATACCACAAAGTGTTCTCTTACATATGCTGTTGGATAGGATACCACAAAGTGTTCTCTTACATATGCTGTTGGATAGGATACCACAAAGTGTTCTCTTACATATGATACCACAAAGTGTTCTCTTACATATGCTGTAGGATAGGATACCACAAAGTGTTCTCTTACATATGCTGTAGGATAGGATACCACAAAGTGTTCTCTTACATATGCTGTTGGATAGGATACCACAAAGTGTTCTCTTACATATGATACCACAAAGTGTTCTCTTACATATGCTGTAGGATAGGATACCACAAAGTGTTCTCTTACATATGCTGTAGGATAGGATACCACAAAGTGTTCTCTTACATATGCTGTTGGATAGGATACCACAAAGTGTTCTCTTACATATGATACCACAAAGTGTTCTCTTACATATGCTGTAGGATAGGATACCACAAAGTGTTCTCTTACATATGCTGTAGGATAGGATACCACAAAGTGTTCTCTTACATATGCTGTTGGATAGGATACCACAAAGTGTTCTCTTACATATGATACCACAAAGCGTTCTCTTACATATGCTGTAGGATAGGATACCACAAAGTGTTCTCTTACATATGCTATAGGATAGGATACCATAAAGTGTTTTCTTACTTTTGCCGTAAAATAAGATATCACAAAGTGTTCTCTTTTATTTGCTGTAAGATAGGACAGAACAAAGTTCTCTTACATTTGCTGTAAGATGGGATACCACAAAGTGTTCTCTTACATTTGTAGTAGGATAGGATACCACAAATTGTTGTTTTTCATTTGTTGAAGGATAGAGTTAACAAAACTTAATGCCACAGAAACAACATAAAGTATGCCAAGCCTCTTACAGTTATTAGTAGGGAAGCCTGTTCTCTTTCATTTGCTATAGGATAGGATATCATGAAATGTTCTCTTACATTTGCTGTAGAATAGGATACTATTTAACTATCAGTCCAGGTTCTTAGGACATTTCCAGATATTTGTGTAGGTTTTAAAACACACATAGAGTTAGATTATTGTCTTGTACATTAGCAGGTTTACCTTATCAAAATCATTCCAATCCTTTGTAAAACATGTTGTGGCAACACTGGCAGAATATATTGTATCACAGTCTGGTAGTTTGTCCTTAGTTTCTTCATTTGCAACTGCCATTTAATTGCTTTAACATAAATCTCTTGAAACAGTTTAGTAACACCATACATATAATGAAGCAATCTTTCTTGTCCTCGACCGTTAACATCATATGTTATAGTGTTAGCCACTCCCATTGTATTTTATAATTGTTCAGACATGACTTTAGCAGCACTTTCTTCTAGGTGTAACACATAAAATTAGATCTCAAAACAGACTTGATGCTTCTTCCTGGATCTTGCAACTCATCTTTTAAGAAGACAACAAACAAAAATCTACTTTTCTAATTTTCCTCGTAGCTGTTTGACCTGCCATATATGGCAGGTTACCAATAAAACCTTCAAGGATGGAGGGGAAATGTCTAAATGCAGCCTTATATGGAATCATGTTGCTTCTTCAAAAGAAAGATCAGAGACAGACAATTCCATGATTATACATCACTGAATACCACTTTCAGTGGATTAAACATTCCCCCCATAACCCTCATGTGGAAAGACACACGCACCTTCCTGGCTTTATATGGTAACTCCTCATTGCACAACAGTGGGGAAAAAGGCAAAGTGATTGCTGAAGGTGTACATCATGGAGTTGTCCATTGGAGAAATCATTTTGATTACTTATCTGGCTTTCTCTGTTTTGAACACTGCTATAAGTAATGTATATACAATGTTTTTAAAAGGAAAGGACTATATAAGAAAAAAATGTGAAATACTATTCATAGTTAACAAAACTTAATGCCACAGGAACTGACATAAAGTATACCAAGCTTGTTACAGTGATTGGCAGGGAAGCAATGATAAACACATTGTGTTGTCTAAATATCACCTGATGCTGGCATAATAAAAACAAGAAACTGCATTACTGGCATGGTGTATAGATATATATATATATATATATATATATATATATATATATATATATATATATATATATATATGGATCACCTTCAGATGCCCGAAATCGCGTTTCGCTGACACACAAATCACCGACACGAAAAGACCGACAACAAAAAATACCGACAACGCAAAACACCGAAAACCATTACACCAACACACTACACGTAAACAACACAGTACACTACATAACATATCCACTATCCCTAACCCAAACCCTAACCCTAAGGTCCACACTACCAAGACACTTACCCTACCTGCACCCTAACCCTAACTCACTTACCCACCCCTAACCACAAGGTCCGACACTACCGCACACTCACCCTACCTGCACCCTAACCCTAACTCACTTACCCACCCCTAACCCCAAGGTCCGACACTACCGCACACTCACCCTACCTGCACCCTAACCCTAACTCACTTAACCCACCCCTAAACCCACAGTCCCTCACTATGGCACACACACCCTACCTGCACCCTAACCCTAACTCACTTAACCCATCCCTAAACCCACAGTCCCTCACTATCGCACACTTACCTGTCCACTCCCTAACACTAAATCCCTCACTCTATCGCACACTTACCGAGTCCATCGGATTCTCACCTTGTCGGTCATTTGCGTTGTCGGTGTTTTCGTCCCGTCGGATTCCGTGTCGGCGAAACACGTTGTCGGGCATCTGAAGGTGACCCATAGATATATATATATATATATATATATATATATATATAAATACAGAGGGGGGGTGTCGCAAATGACATTTTGAGGAATTCTTTGGTTTTGGACTGTGACAGCAGTTTTATTAGCTTGTGGTATAGCACAATAATTTGTTAAACTGCAGTGATATTTTAAGAACTATCATTTGTACTAGATTGCTGCAGTGGATTGATCAGCAAAGATATTGGGGTCCTACAGCAGTTGTTGCCCTTGGTGATATTCTACAAAGCTATACTAGCACTTCCAAATAAAAGAGTTACGTTCTGGTTCACTTTTTGTAGTTAAGTTCATTCTTATGTCTAATATAAATCTAGTCATGCTATTATTTTGAAGTCTCAGGTACTGCATAAACTACCTTGAGGCAATTATTTATTTATCCTTTCATTAATTTATTTATTTAATTACATTGGTTAACAAGGTAAGTCTGGTTAGGTAGATCTCATCTTCTCAAGAGGCTTAGGGAGAAAGCTTCACTTAATTAGGTAAGAATAAACAAGTTTAAGGGTCTACTTGTGTTTATCAAAATTTAATGTATCAGACTTGATCTCTCACAAGTCATCATACTGCCACAAAATAGGCTAAATGTAGATATAAAGTATACAGCTCAGCAAGTGCCTACCTGGTGCCCTGCAGAGTTCCACAACAGCAGAGAGACTAAAGAGAGACTTTGGAGTGATTAAGTATCATTTTTCTGCATTTTCTTGCTGCCTTTAACTAATTTCGCCTAAAACACTGATTTTCTAGAGTTTCTGTGATTTAAAAAGCTTGTTTCAACCACATATTATACTTATTTTACTGCCTGCACTTTAACAAAGTTGTTTTTGTGTTTAAATTACCTGTTTAACTGTTGTAGGCTACACACTCGAGTGTGATAACCATTTGTTTGCATTTAAAGTGTTTTTTTATTGTATCTGCTTTACTCTGAAAAAAACAAAAAAACAAAAAAAACTTCTTTTCCTGCCTTTCTAAGCTAGTATAGTCCACTTTTCAGGTTGGTGCTGAATTCAGGGCAGTGTTACAAGTTTCTGTGTTTGCCTATACCTTACTTGGATAGAAGGAAGTTTCTCTGTTCACTGTGAGAGAGGGAGCTTTGAGCAGCCTATCTGTCCCTGGAGGATTGGTTTAAGCCCAGAAATTAGTAGTTTATTGGCTATTTTGGGCTAACTTCTATCTCTTTCATTTCCCTGCTATAAAACCTGCATTTGCAAGGTTTCTGTGCTAGTATACAGCTCAGCAAGCTCCTGCTGGTGTTCTGCAGGGCTCTACTGCAGCAAAGAGACAAAAGAGAGACTTTGGAGTGATTATCATTTTTCTGCATTTTCTTGCTGCCTTTAGCTAATTCCGTCTAAAACAATGATTTTCTAGAGTTTCTGTGATTTACAAAGTTTGTTTCAGCTACATATTGTACTTATTTTACTGCCTGCACTTTAACAAAGTAATTTTTGTATTTAAATTGCCTGTTTAACTGTTGTATGCTACACACTCAAATGTGATAGCCATTTCTGTGCATTTAAAGTGTGTTTTTTTTTATTGTATCTGCTTTATTTTTTGAAAAAAATCTATACTTGTTTTCCAACCTTTCTAAGCTAGTATAGTCCAGTTTTCAGGTTAGTGCTGAATTCAGGGCTGTTTTACAAGTTTCTGTGTTTGCCTATACCTTACTTGGATAGAAGGAAGTTTCTCTGTTCACTGTGAGAGAGCATTGAGCAGCCTATCTGTCCCTGGAGGAGTGGTTTCAGCCCAGAAATTAGTAGTTTATTGGCCATTTTGGGCTAATTTCTATCTGTTTCATTTCCTTGATATAAAACCCACATTTGCATGGTTCTGAGCGCCGGGCAGAGCCAGTTAGCTAGGGTATAACTATTCCCAGCTCCACAAAGTCTGCTCTTCAAATTTTCCCTTGGAACTAGACACACTTTCAACTTAAGTACTCAAACCATTCACTTCTCATCCCGGCACTTGCTCAAAACTCATAGCAAGCACTAATAAACCCTAGCACTAGACCCCTCTATACTGTAGAGAGGGACAAGACTCTCTATTCGACCATACCTGCCAATCAGTAAAACAGTTCACTGTACCTATCCAGGCATGTCCAAAGGGCAGTTTCAGGTGTACTCTCTGGTCCAACTGGTGAATCTGGGCATTTTGAGGCAATGTTACAATTGCCTCATGTACACAGACAACCCTCTCCTCCTTCCACCAAACACTAATACATGCGAGAGATGCAATTATACAGCCAAACTGGAGGCTAAGCTCTCTCATCCAAAGACTGGACCAGACAGTCAAGAGGAGAAGGGAATTACTTGCATCACACCACCAGTCTCACACAGACCTATGAAACCAGCACTGGCAAAAAACACACATAAATACATGAAAACATACGCAGAGGCTCTAAATAAAAATCTGCAAAAGCAACAGAGACCTCCAAAGCAGACATCCAAGCAACCTTCACCCCCCAACACAAACCATGAAACACATACTTCACAAAACCAGTGTGCCACACAATCACAGCCCTTAAGGCAAAATAACATACCCAACACACTAGTAATAGGTGACTCTATAGTCAGGCACACTGACGTCCCGCTCACTAGGCAGAACAAGGAGAAGGTTACTGTAAGCTGCCTGTCGGGTGCCAGGATCCGCCACATAACACAAGCACTCAGGTCACTCCAGAACAAGTACAAATATGACTCTGTCATTGTCCATGTTGGTGTGAATGACCTGAGCCATACCTCCCTGGACTACATGAAAAGAGACATGGAGGAGCTCTCTGATCACGTAGCCCAGGCCGATATGACCCTAACTCTGAGTACCATCCTGCCCTCACCAAAAATGATACCACAGTATAGAGAAAAAATTGTCAATTTCAACAATGGGCTAAGCTTCTGGTGTCATTCAAGGGGATCCAGTGTCTGTCAGCATGGGATGACATGCTCGACAAGCCACACTGCTTCGCTAGAGATGGCTTGCACCTGTCACCCTTAGGCTTTCAAATACTGGCCAAGGCTCTTGCCACCCCCATAGTGCCTTTTTTTAGGCAAGGCTCAAAAGACAAACCCACCAACGTAAATAGCACAAGTAACAAAAACTGAGGGTAATGCTACTCAATGCCAGAAGTCTAAACCTCAAAATGCACACACTCGTGGCACTCCTCAGTATGGAGAAAATCGATATATGTGCAGTAACAGAAACCTGGTTTAAGGCTCCAGAGAGCACCCCAGCACTACCAGGCTACAATTCATACCATACATTTCGGCCATAAAACCAGACTGAAATACAAAAGGCAGGGGAGTATCTATATTCATCAAGGATAGCCACACCTCCAGGTTAGTGGCACAGCACGATGCTTCAGAGATCATCTACGTGCAACTAACAATGGGCAAAACTGCTATTCAAATTATAGCTTGCTACAGATCACCCACCATGTTCCAGGACCCCCACTCCACATTCCTGGAAACACTGGGAAACATAAATTTCCTATCAAACACGCTGATATTGGGTGATTTCAAGTTACCCAAACATTAACTGTGAGAACTACTCAAGTACAAACTCCCTTGCTCAACATTTCCTAGAATTTATAAACTCAAATGCCCTGGATCAACTGGTCAACACCCCCATCAGAGGTGACAACATATTGGACCTGGTCATCACCAACATGGGCGACCGGTGTTCCACACTGGAGGTCAACCCCTCGCTGGTTAGATATGACCATAAACTAATCACTCTGGATATCCACATTCCACCACCACCCCTGGTCAAAGAAACCACTGTGAAAAACTTTTCAAAAGCAAACTTCACATTACTTAAGACCGAGGCAGGAAGTTTCAAAGCCCCTATGCTAAAGGATAACGCTGTCCAAGCTGCAAAATCCTTTACTAATGCACTCTACAGGTACCTACAAGAATGCATAGATCGTGCTATCCCAAACAAAACAAAGACTCACTCCTCCAAGAAAAGGAAACTAGTCTGGTGGACCCCTGCCATAAACAAGCTATACAATAGAAGGAGGAAACTAGTACAGAAAAGAGTAAAATCCCAAGAAGGGAAGACACCCCTGATCAGTATCAGCAAGAAACTACATTCCCTCATAAAATCATCCAAGGCTAGCTTCGAAAGAAAAAATTGCTATGGACTCCAAAGATAACCACAAGGCATTCTTTAGTTATGTCAAGAATCTAAGTGGCAATTCTCAGATCTGCTCAGAGTTAGTGCAGAATGGCACAAAATACACTGAACCGACCGATATAGCCAACTTCCTGGCAGACAGGTTCAGTGCAAACTTCACCCCCCCCCTCTCACCCCCAAAAGGGCCCATAACTATACCAGAAGAATGTAGTGGCCCTGAAATCACAGACACTCATGTTAAAACAGCCCTCTCCAAAGCCAAAAACACAGCATCAATGGGACCGTACGGTGTCCCAGGCTGTGTCCTACATGAGCTCAAAGATGAACTAACCCCTCACTTAAACACACTGTTTAAACTCAGCGTTTCCACAGGCTATGTGCCCACAGAGTGGTGCACAGCAACAGTTATTCCACTCCACAAAGGTGGAGGCACAATGGACCCCAGGAACTATCACCCTATAAGCCTGACTAGCTTGGTCTGCAAAGCTATGTAGAGCATCATCATGGATCTCATTGGCAGAGACATTAGAAACCTCCAGACACTGGACCCTACCCAGTTCAGTTTTGTTAAGGGCAGATCATGCCTTCTAAACCTGGTGGACTTCTTTGACACAGTCACCAAGGCTACAGATGAGGGAAAGGTTGTCCACACAGCCTACCTAGAACTCGCAAAGGCCTTCAACACCATTCCCCACTCAGGTATTATAGACAAGCTCACCAGCCTGAACATAAACCCCTACATCACGAGATGGGTTGCGAACTGGCTCATGGACAGAACCCAAATGGTAAGAGTTGTGGGAGCTAGGTCTGACTCTAAACTGGTTACAAGTGGTGTTCCCCAGGGCTCAGTCCTAGGACCCCTCCTGTTCGGCATATACTTCTCAGAGGTACAAGCAAGCACAGGAGGACTATGACTGACCAAGTTCACAGACAACTGCAAACTAGGGGCTATAATTGACTCTCCAGCAGACACAGACATCCTCCAAAAGGGTTTCACTGAGACAGATACCTGGGGTCAAAACTGTGGCTTCAAGCTAAATGCCAAAAAGTGCATAGTCAACCCCTTTGGAAAAAACAAAGTACCCACAATCTAGCACATAGGTGGTAGCACCCTAAATACGGAAGATGTAATAAGGGATCTGTGGACCCAAGTAGATAGTAAACTCTCATTTGATAATCACATTGCCAAAGTTGTTAGAAAATCCTTCTATGTGGCCCACCTAATCACAAAAGGGTTTGCATCCAGATCGAAAGAAGTCATTGGGCCCCTCTACGCATCACTCATCAGACCCATCATGAAGTGCAATGCCCCATTTGGGATGTACCTTACAAGACACCTGCAACAACTGGAAAGACCACAGAAGTACCTCACCAAGAGGATCACTGGCCTCAAGCAGATGCCCTATGCAGCTCGAATGAAGAAACTCCAGCTGTACTCGGTTGCATACCGCCTATTCAGAGGTGATCTCTGCCTGACATACAAGGCCATGTCCAACCCAGAATTGATGGACATGCTCCACCTAAAGAAAACAATATCCCCCTCGAGTCACGTGCTCCAGGGATCTAAATCTCACCACAACAATAAATAGGACATGCTGCAGGGATAGATTCCTGTCCCAGAGACTTCCCATGCTCTGGAACAAGATTCCAAGCTACATTAGGCAGAGCTCCTCGCTAACCCTCTTCAAGAGAAACCTTGACAAGTGGATGGGAAACTGAAAGTTTACCCCAGGGATCACTTCAATGGCTCTGCTGGACAGGGAACTAATCTAAGGGGGCGGCGAAAGCCAACACATTCTGGCTAGGCATATATGCCTTCAGGAACATAGCCTAGTACCTACCTATGAACCTATGAACCTATGAACCTATGTGTTTTGTAGGAGGCTGTTTCTTCTATCTCCATACCCCCATCTTTAAATATACAATCTCAAGGTCAAACTAATTTGAAGAAAAGGAAATAAATGTATTTTACCTTCCCCTGAGTTAGTATGATAAAAAAATGCATATGAATGTGACACCATGGAAATACTGCCTGTCCAGCTATCTGGAATTTTGTAAATAATCATGTCATTTGTAAATATTAATATGATTCATATGCTTGTCTTACAAATGTAAGAGAACTATCTGTTATGTGTATATTAAACTACTGGCACAAAACTGTATGTTATGTACAGAGCTTCAAGAATGTAACCTCAGTGTACCCTAATGGAAAAGAACAGAAATGTATATAAATTATATACCTGTGCAAATGTATGTTTTAATAGTAGAAGCTGGAACATACAGAGTTAACTTGCAAAACTTCAAGAAAATAAGTTGAAATTAAAAGTGTTTTGCGATGTGCTATAAACGTTAGTTAATGCAGTAAGGAGACAGGATGTCTTGAGCTAAAAGTTTCTTTCTATTGTCTTGGAGAGAAGTAATTATTAGGTCTAAAATAGAAAACTATTTAATTGTTTTACGACTTGCAGTTCTGAGCAAACATCTGAGAAATATGTTTCTGTTAGCCTGTCATCTGAGCTAACCCAGCAGTAACGTTGAATATTAATTTAAGAACTCTCTGAGAGAGAAAGTCTGTGCATTTTGTATTTGTCTTTAGATATGAGAACATGCACTCATCATTAGCACTACATTTATCTTGCTCTGTAATTAAGTTATTTTAGGGCATAGTGTATTTTAGATCTAGACAGGAATATAGTAAAGATTAGTTTAGATGTTTGCTATATATATTTGAGTCTGTCCTGCAATGCTATTTTAAAATATTTCCTGTGATTCTGAACTCTGGAGTTACTGTATTGTTTGAGTATTGTCTTGTTCTTTTATTATTTATTATTAAATATATTTAAACCTTTCAATTGTGGCTGGTTTGCTTAGAGATATTTAAGCTCATAGAGTACTTGGATATGTATTTGGTGACATTGTACAGGCCACTCTTCAATAGCCTTGGAAGTCTTGGTCACACTTACCATTTGGATAATAGTAACATTACACAGTAAGATTGGACACCTTTTAGTAAGGGCCTTCTAGTACCTGGTAAGTAAGGGTAGCTGGTGGCAGCTAGTACTACCTTATAGTCTGGGCAGAAGGGGGCATATTTAGTAAACCTGTGCCAGCCTTTCCCAGGTGTGTGTATGTGTTTGTTTATCAATCAAATATCAAAGTGTGTGTGTGTCAGCTACTTGGGCAGGGACACTAAGCACTGGTTGGACAGAAAGGGTGCTGGAAGTCTTAGTTTGGCCACTCGGCTGAGATCTTAACTTTATAGCTATGCCAGTGGGAAGCCTTATAGGGGATCTGGAGAAAGAGGGAGAAACCAGCCTCAGACTGACAGCAGTTTCTGTTTGCTCTTAAGGGAAATTGTACTTTACTGTGTATGTACTTGTCATCCTCCCAATATGTACATCCCTCACTGGTGTTAGTGGTGATGATTGAGGCTCCTTGATTACTGGGCCAGTGCAAGGGCATCACATATTAATTGTTTGGTAGTAGTGGGATATCCACATCACATATTAATTGGCTTGTAGTGTTGTGGATATTAAATTCCTGTAGCCTGTGTACAGTGGCCACTGAAGGTGCTTGTACTCAGTCAGCCATGCAGTGAACATTCAATTGTTTTATTTTTATTTTTTTGTTAGCTTAGATAGTCAGGGAGAGCAGGCAAGCACGTCAGCAGAGAAGTATGGCAATCTGACAAGGAGCCAGTTGGCTGAGATGTGCCAGGCTAAAGGACTTATGCATGCCAATCTGACTAAAGCAGACATGGTTGCAGCTTTAGTCACAGCTGCATCACAAAAAAGCAGCTAGGAGGACAATCAGACTGGCTGCGGAGATGTATAACTCTCAGAAAATGGATAGCTGGAGATGTACAACTCTCAGAAAATGGACAGCTCAACTTTTCCACAGAGGACTTAAAAATCTATCTGGAGTTAAAGAGACTCGAGTTGGAGGCCAAGCATTTGGAAATGGAAGCAGAAGAGAGACTCAGAAATCTGGAGGCTGAGGCGAATGAGAGGCAGATGCAACATGAAAAGGAGATGCTGACTTTTCGCCAGTCGTGGAAGTAATGAGGAAGGAAGTAACCGAACCCCAGAAGCAACAAAGGTCAGTAAATTTCTTCCACAATTTTCAGAGTGAGATAATTTTGATAGTTTCATTCATATGTTTGAGAGGGTATGCAAACAGTATAATATTGACCAAGGGCTCTGGGTGCAGTTCCTGACCCCCTTACTCCATGGTAAAGCTGCAATATTTATCTCCAAATACTCTGATAATGATTGTTTAAATTATAATGGTGTAAAGAACTGTTTGCTAGAATGTTTTAAGTTAACACCTGAAGTTTATAGGAAAAAGTTTTGTGAACATAGACGCAAGGCAGATGAAAGTGTGTGCAACTATGTTGCTGAACTAAGCACTTATTTTTCATAGGTGGGTGAGTAGATGTCAGGTCACCACTTTTGAAGGGCAGGCAGACCTTTTGGTGAGGGAACAAGCCCTTATCACTTTGCCTGAGGACATGAAAATCTGGTTAGCTAATAGACAATGCAATACTGCAGATGAGTTGGGGAAGAAGAGAGACCTATACCTAGCAAGCAGGGCATCACTGCACAAGAAATAGACACCCAGTGTTGCTCATGGGTCTAAGGGAACCCATGGTGGGCAGCCCAGACTGCCCCAACAGAGTCCACAAGTAGCAGGGGAAGCCATTAGTCCAGGTACACATCCAGGACCAAGGGTTCAATGTTTTAAATGCAACCAGTGGGGTCATGTAGCATATAAATGTCCATAGAGCCAAGGTAGGGAACAAAAGGTGGGAAAGTCATTAAGTAGGAATGACAAAATGCCAACAGTAGGTTTTCTTGAGATAACAAGGATACCAAACTACCACCCTACAGATGTCCTGATAGGGAATAATTTTAATAATGCAGTACCGTGTGTGCATGCAGTCACACTCAGTCAGGCTTGGAGACAAGCATGTGGATCTGGTAGTCTGAGGGAGACCCAGACAGACCACACACTTGCAGCCAGGACTGGGGAGGTGGTAACTTCAAGGAGGGAGCTACCCTGTAGTAGTGAGAATGAAGGTAAGCCACAGTTGCTTGTGAGTACTGATGTTCCCTTGTAAAAAGTGACTGCAAGGGCAGAGGTGGGTAGTAGTACCCAGGCTGACAGTGAGGCACCACTGTCTTAGGATACCAGACTTCCTGTGGAAGGGGAGCTGGGAAGGGTTACAAAGACAGAGTTGAGACAGGCTCAGCTCTCAGACCCTACATTACAAGGCCTGAGGGAGGTAGCTGGTGAGACACCTGATTCTCAAGGGAATGGGAAATCTGTATACTGGGGCAAAGGGTTACTGTATAGAGAGTGGAGGGAGGGATGGGGTGAGAGAATAAAGTAGTTGGTATTGCCCAGACCCTACCATCTGGCACTTCTAGCCATAGCCCATGATATTCCCTTTGCAGGTCATATGGCCATAAAAAAACATACAAATAGACGTATTATGCAGAACTTCTGTTGACCTGGGATTACCAGAGATGGGTAGACAAGGCAGGGGACAAGGTGAAAGCAACTTTGATGCCTTTCACTGTGATTGAGGAGCCATTTCAGAGGGTACCTATGGATATTGCGGGGCCTCTGAGTACCCCAAGTTCTACACGAAAAAAGTATATCCTAGTGGTAGTAGATTATGCTACCAGATTCCATGAGGCAGTGGCTCTGTCCTCCACTGAGGCAGAAAAGTTGGAAAATGCTTTGTTAGAGATTTTCAACAGGGTAGGTTTTCCAGAAGAAATACTGACTGACAGAGGAGACTGCTGGCTTGTCTGTGGAAGTACTGTGGGGTGAAGCACCTAAAGACCAGCCCCTACCATCCACAGACTAATGGTCTTATTGAGAGGTTAAACTCTACACTCAAGTCCATGCTACAGGCATTTGCAGACCAGTGTAAGAGGGACTGGGACAAATATCTGCCCCATCTGTTGTTTACTTACAGAGAGGTTCCCCAGGAATCCACAGGTGTTTTACCCTTTGAGTTGCTGCATGGGCATAGGGTGAGGGGACCTCCAGATTTGATTTGAGATGAGTGGGAGGGTGAGTGTGAATCCCACAAGGAGTCTGTTGTGGCATATGTCCTAAACCTCAGGACAAGGCTCAGGGAACTTATGGGCTTGGCCCAGGAAAACCTAGCAGAAGCCCAACAGCAGAACATGGTATGACAGGAATACTCAAGCTAGAGTATGCTCTAAGGCAGCAGGTAATAGTTCTCATTCCTGTCAGAAACAACAAGCTGTAGGCAGCTTGGGAGGGACCCTACAAGGTGGTAAGGAAAGTCAATGATGTTAACTACATGATAGAACTGCTAGGCAGAAGGCAGGGGCACAAATTGTTCCACGTTAACATGATGAAACCTTACCATGACAAGGAGGCCCTTGTGTTAAGCATTTGTGGTACAAAGTAGGAGGAGTCTGAGGGGACTCTATGGCTACAGAGAGCCAGCCAGGAAAATCCCAAATTACTATGGTGAAGCCTAGAGTTGCAGGCATATGATGGGACAGTGCAGCATGGTACTTGGGTCAGCAATGTCAAGGCAGCTGAAATCTCAAGACAGGGAATGAAGTAAGGTATTTCCAGATAGGCTCAACCCTCTCAAGCAACGTTTCTCAAGGGTCACTTGAAAAACTAGCTTGAGTTTTTGGGGAGGGGAGAAATGTGACACCAGGGAACTTCTGCCAGTCCAGTTATCTGGAATTTTGTAAATAATTATATGTCACTTGAAAATATTAAAACAATTTATATAGAATCGTGACACTGCCAGCCCAGCTATCTGAAATTTTGTAAATAATCATATGTCATTTGTGAATATTAATATGATTCATATGCTTGTCTTACAAATGTAAGAGAACTATATGTTAGGCGTATATTAAACTACTGGTGCAGAACTGTATGTTACGTACTGAGCTTCAAGAATGTAACTACAGTGTACCCTACTGGAAAAGAACAGAAATGTATATAAATTATACCTGTGCAAATGTATATTTTAATAATAGAAGCTGGAACATGGAGAGTTAACTTGCAAAACTTCAAGAAAATAAGTTGAAATTAAAAGTGTTTTATGATGTATTATAAAAGTTAGTTAATACAGTAAGGAGATGGGATATCTAGAGCTAGAAGGTTCTTTCTCTTGCCTTGGAGAGAAGTTACTAGGTCTAAAATGGAAAAGTATTTAATTGTTTTACGACTTCCAGTTCTGAGCAAACATCTGAGAGATATGTACTTTTCACAGAGAAATGTTAAATTTTGTTAAGTTTCTGTTTGCCTGGGAACTGAAGGCAGGTGACAAAGAGTGATGTCATCCAAGCTAACCCAGCAGTAATGTTGAATATTAAATTAAGAACTCTCTCAGAGAAAGTCTATGCATTTTGTAGTTGTCTTTGGATCTGACAACATCCACCCATCATCGGCCTTGCTCTGGAATAAAGTTATTTAGGGCATAGTGTCTTTTAGACAGGAATATAGTAAAGATTAGTTTAGATGTTTTCTGTATATATTTGAGACTATCCTGCAATGTTGTTTTAAAATATTTCCTGTGATTCTGAACTCTGCAGTTAGTGTGTTGTTTGAGTATTGTCTTGTTCTTTTATTTATTATTAAATATATTTAAATCTTTCAATTGTGGCTGGTTTGTTTAGAGATATTTAAGCTCTTAGAGTACGTGCATATATATATTTGGTCATTGTACAGGCCATTCTTAAATAGCCTTGAAAGCCTTGGTCGCACTTACTATTTGGATAATAGTAACATTACACAGTAGGTTTGGACACTCTTTAGTAAGGGCCTTATAGTAGCTGATAAGTAAGAGTGGCTGGTGACAGCTGGTACGAACTTATAGTCTGGGCAGAAGGGGGCATAGCTAGTAAATCTGTGCCAGCCTTTCCCAAGTGTGTGTGTGTGTGTGTGTGTATGTGTGTGTGTGTGTATGTGTGTGTGTGTTTGTATATCAATCAAATCTCAAAGTGTATGTGTTTCAGCTACTTGGGCAGGGACATGAAGTACTGCTTGGACAGAGAGGGTGCTGGAGGTCTTAGCTTGGCCACTTGGCTGAGATCTTAACCTTATAGCTCTGCCAGTGTGGAGTCTTATTGGGGATCTGGAGAAAGAGGGAGAAACCAGCCCCAGACTTACTGTGGTCTATTGTGCTTTTAAGGGAAATTGTAATTTTCTGTGTGTGTACTTGCCATACTCCCAATGTGTACATCCCTCACTGGTGCTAGTTGTGAGGATTGAGGCTCCTTGATTACTGGGCCAGTGCAGGGGTGTCACAATGGAGATCAGGGTGGAGGTATAGCTCCTACATTGGAGGGGTATGGGACAAATGACACAAATAGCATCTTACACTGTATCTATTTCCAAGATCAGAAGGTGTGCTGGGACAGTGTGTTTGTTGCATTGGGCTTCATTCAGTTATTTTTCAATAACCATAAATACACCAATACTTGAGATCCATATTGGCTGAGCAGCACTGAATAGTGCTGAGCATAGAGTGAATAATGGAACAGGAAGGATGAGTAGATATATGATAAAGACAAGTGAGTGTATGATGACTGAACTTATCTAAAGACTTAAGCAATCTATATTACACAAAATGATCAATAACACTAGTCTCTAGGATAATAAATTCATAATAGCAGTCCTATTAGGTACGGGGTATTTACGAATCCACAAAGGTGATCATGCAACTAAAACATTGTAAATCAGTTAGTCCAAGCATCAAATGAAGTGAGTACAAATGGACAAGTGGATGGACGGAAGGCATAGGGTAAGTGGAAGAAGTAGCAGATAGGAAAAAATATTATTTATTTATTGGCATTTGTTTACCGGGAAAGACCACTGTGCCAAAAAAAAAAAAAAACATTTTTAGTGGAGGCCTGGGGAGAAAAGCTCCACAATATAACAGTACATAAAATATAAAACAGTACATAAAAAGATAAAACAATTATAAGATACAGGCAATATTCACAAAACAGACGGTAATATACAATAGTTGAAAAAGTGTATAAATACATGATATGTACAGAGTTATACAGGTAAAAGTTACAAACTAGTAAAGTGATTGCATTATTATACTCTAGAGGTCATATACTGAAGAAAATAATAACTTAGCAGTATTCTCAAGCTGTTCTGAGGGAATAGGCAGCAGAGTGGAGGAAAGGTGTAGTTAGCCAGAAGGATAAAGATGGGTAGTAAAGTAAAAGTTAAATTATTTGTTTTGAGTAGTAATAAAAGAAAGTTTGAAGAGGTAGGGATGTAAATTAAGTTGTGAACAAACTTAGAGTGTAAGCAGTCAGGTTATGGATGGATGAGAATTGAGACGTGCATTGCCATAGGGTGGAGAGGTGTTGCCACAAAGATTTTTTGAAGGAATATATATTACTGGAGGTCCTGATACCTAATAGCAGAGAGTTCTAAAGACTGGCAATAGAGAAAGAATAAAGCATGTGGCCAGCTGGGAGTTTAGGTTTGTCTACTTACAGGAGAAGTTATTTTCAGATCAAAGTGGCCTATTTGGGTTGTAATGGGTTACAACGGAAGAGAGGGCAGGGCAGTCTGAGGGTTTGTAAATGGTTTTGTAAGCTATGATTAGCTGTAGGTAGGTTAGATTATGTGGAAGTTTGAGCCAATTAAGTGATTTTAAGGCAATGCAATGATGGGGAGAGTATTTTGCCCTGGTTGCAAACTTGGCTACATTGTTGTAACATGACTCAAGCTTGGTTTTTAGGTTGGAGTGGATATTGGTGAGGAGAGGAGCACCATAAGGGTGTGAAGGTAGGAGAAACATTAGGGTGAAAGTATGCTTAGTAGAGCAGTTAAGATAGCATTATTTTCAGTAAAGGGCGTCTAGCTTATAGTTTGTTTTTTTATATTATTGTGGATCAAATATCAGGTTTTCATCAAAGATAACTTCTAGTAATTTAGTGTGGGAGACAACCTCTATAGCAGTGCTGGTTTGAGAATGAATGGTGAAATCTGTCTTGCTGACAGTGAGGTTTTTCTTGAGAATAAATAAGATGGAAAGTCGGGGAGATAAGATAAGAAGGAGAAAAAACAGATGTATCGTGGGGAAAGAAACAGTGTACTAACAGCAAAAGGTTTATAATAAATAAGGACATGAGTAAACAGGTGGGAAGAAAAAGCAGTAAGGAAGAAAAAGATTATGGGAAGGAGAAAGAGAAGAAAGACTAAATAAATAAGAAAGGAAATGAGATAAACAGCTGGTACATTCAAGTGTATGATGGAGGAAAAGGGTTTGCAGGACTGCTGCACAAGACTGAAATGAGCAATGACAGATAAAGCTATGTTACTACAATACACTAAAGTGTTGTACCTGGATGATTATGTAATACCCTTAGTACAGTTGTAGCTCTAGCTGGAAATCAGATAGCATTTCAGTACCTTTTTTTGAGATGATTAATTTTCAAAGTCATCCTAACATCAGGATGGAGGTCATTCTAATGTGATAATTCCATAATTTTGTGCTAATGCAAGGTGATGTTTGTTTAAGGGCAAGTGCATTTTTGCACATGTGCAATTCTATGTGTAAGGTGCTTGGTGTTTTTTTTTTATTTTTATTTTTTTGTTTTTTTTTTAGAGATGCCTGTATTGAGATCACATGCTTGTTTATCTTCATATTCACTGATTATTATAGTACAGAGACATGGATACTGTAAAGATCTAGAAAAGATAGTGTTATCCCTGCTGTATCTAACATCTGCATGGTCTATGCAGCCTAAGTGGTAACTTCTGAATCAATGGATGCTTTGGACTTTTCTGTGTGAATTAAATTGTAGTGCAGTGGAGATAAATACTATGTGTTACTATGAACAGCAGACTGGATTTTTCCATCATATTACAAAGGGACAAGAACCTTTGAATATATTCTTTAATTTGTATACTAATGTCTCAGAAAGTTATTACCAGATATTTATGATTATCAGTGTGAAATAGTAATGACAGGAAGGCTAGAGATTTTTGCATGCTGAGAAGTAGATCAACCGAAATGTCTGAGGCTTTTATTAATTGCCAAATAATGCTGAATATAGCTTGTCACTATGGGTCACTCGGTAAAGCTTCTGTCAGTGTGATTCTGCAGTTGTTAAATGCTTTTAAAATATGCTCAGCTGCTAAGCAGAATGTTATAAAAGTTAATGAGGTATGCTGAAAATCAATAGACTTCAACTGCATTAAATGCAATATTTTCTTCATAAAGAATCCTCATTTATCTGTTTTTGTAATGGATGTGTCTGAATGAATAACTTCAGAATCATTAACATACAGAGATATTAAGTAAAACTCAAGTAGTCTCAGCTGCAGAGTTATGAAACCATCCAAATGCCATTTTGTTTCCTTGTTAATAGAAACTTTCCGATCCTATTTGGTTATAATGTAGTTTAACTTATTTTCACTATCTCCGACCTATACATCTTTACATCCTAATGTCTCAACAGTGTGTTTGTACATGAAAAATACTTTTTATATAGAGGATGATGTGCATTACACTCCATAAGTGAGCATGCTCGTATTATTCATTCAAGAAAACAGCCAGTAATTTACAAAATTTGTTAAAAAAATTTTAATTTCAATAGCATGGTATTTTAGTTTAATTAATTGATTTGATTGTAGTGGATGTCTTTGTAAATACTTTAGTTGTTTTGTTGAATGTTATAATAATACCTATTTTTAATTACTTGTATAAAATTGTTATGATATTTCTCTTATATGTTAAAACAATAAACCTGTTTTAAAAAAAAAAGAAAACAGCCAGCACCAAGCTGCCTAAAAGCACTGTTTGCTTTGTTTAAATACCATACTATATCCTAGTTATGAGGCACATCTATTTTTCCACTTCATAGATTATATTCACTCTGTGTTATTTCTGTCAGAAGCATTTGCCATATCAAAATATATTCATCATAGACAAACAACAACAACTACAGAGGCATGGTATTGGAGAAAATAAGATTTCAACTAACCAGAAATCAAGATCTTTGGGAAACTATGAATCTATTACAAATGGGAAAAACTGAATTCCTACAAATCCTATCTCAGCATCTTCATTTGAATTGCCTGCTGACAAGTAAATATTTATGGGAATTAACAATTCTAGCATTCTTTACAACTGAATAGATGGCAACTAAATGGCAGGTAATGGACAGACCTTGAAGATATACAGTACAGTATACATATACATATATATATATATATATATATATATATATATATATATATATATATAGATATATATATATATATATATATATATATATATAAATATATATATGTATGTATATATATATATATATATATATATATTTATAGGTTCACTACATAATCTCAAAATTTTGAAATATCGGATTTCAAAATCTCGAGACCCTATAACTGAAACCCCTAAATACCGAAAGACCAGAAGTGCAAATTTCAAAATCCCGAACACTACACTAAACATACACCACACACATACACATACACACACCATTGCCAAAAACACAAACACACAAACCTATACTACATATAAGCAGGGGGGCAAGCCCCCCTGCACCCCCCCACTTAAATATTCTAACTCGAAGGTCACACTACACAGACAAACACATGGAAACACCACCACATACCTACATTCCCCTCGCACACACACATCACAGTCACAACACACACTTAAACACACACTGAAGCCCCTAACCAACACACTTAAACATAGATACTTACCTGACCTTCCACCTATCCATTCACATACCATAACACCAGAAGTGCTACGTCAACATCTCCGAACTTCGGGATTTTGAAATTCGTGCTTATGATCTTTCGGTATTTAGGGGTTTCAGCTATCTGGTCTCGAGATTTCGAAATTCGATATTTCAAAATTTCAAGATTATGAAGTGAACCCATATATATATATATATATATATATATATATATATATATATATATATAGATATATATAGATATATATAGATATATATATGTATTGATATACACACACACACAGACACACATGCGTGCACACACACACACACAATCTTACATTCACTTTTACAACCTACAATTGTTTGTGTGATTGTCAGCTCAAGGCTATTGTGCTATTTGTTCATACCACAATTGCTCACTAATTAAATTCAGGAGTTACTTCACCTCTGAGATAGAAGGATATTAAACAAAGAGTGAGCATTATTTTCAGGTTTTACACATTATGCTTATTTTACATTTTCACACATATGAGCAAATGCCTGTGGCCTCTGCATGTGTACGTTTAGCATTTATACATTGCTGATCCAACTAAGGCTGTGATACAAACCATTTTGTCCTGTTCTGCATGGTTTCTTTCTTGTTCTTGGCTCAAGCTCAGCCCTATTTAATACAAAATTGTTAGGATAATAGGAACATTTCTGTTGAAGCTTAGTCATTTACACTAACTGCCTGCCTCCTGTCTTTGTCTCCACTCCTCTTCTAGGATCTAGCTTCTCCTTAAATAATAAAACTAGGGGAAGTTACATCTACAAAGAAACCAATCACCAGTGGAGTCTGCCCCCCCAGGGTTCTATGCTGGAACCTCTCCTATTTGGTATCTACTTTTCTGAATTAAAAGCCAATACTCCAGCACTCTGGCTGACTAAGTTTGCAGATGACTGCAAGCTTGGAGCAGTCACTGAATCCCCAATGACTTGGCTTTTCTGCAGGAAGGTTTGTCCCAAATAAATAACTAGTGCCAAAATTATGGACTAAAACTAAATGCCAAAAATGCATTATTGTGTCCTTTTTGAAGTATATACCCCAGGAAACTACCACATTGACAATACCCCCCCTAAGAGTTGAGCCAGTTGTTCTGGATTTGGGAACCTATGTGGACAATGACCTAACTTTTGACCAGCATGTCTCCATTCTTGTAAGAAAATCCTTCTATATTGCACTCCTGCCCAGGGGTAGAGGCCCTCCGCCTGTGGCGTCAGGCCTCAGAACATCCCTGGGCGGGAGTTATTTCTACAATAACACACATGCTGTCAGGCATTATTGCTTGCTTAATCTTGTTAGCCCCTCTAATAACTCACTCCAGTGTATTTCTTAAATTCCTCTACCCATCTTATACACCACTCTTCTGTCTCTGAATTCTTAATACAATGTTTGTATTTTAATGTTTGTGAACATCAATATAACTTTTATTATACTGACTACTGTGCTGTTCTATGTACTCACAAACTGCCTCCCCAGGCCTCTGCTGAAGAAGGGAACCTGTGCCCAGTTGGACTTTCTCAGTAAACAAATGTCAATGAATAATAATAAATAAATAGACTGCTGTTACCCCATGACCATTGGTGAGACAAAATAACTTGTTTAAATTAAAAGGTTAATGGTTTTACATTTATTTGCATGTTTCTTAGTCTTCTTGCCTGGTGATCTATTTTTATCCGTTAATCAGTATATGATGTTTGCACCACCATATGTTCTCTGATTTTGTTTCTGGTTCATTTTATGTGGTCACTTCAAGATGTGGTTGATTTATTGGATATTTCTGTTATCGAATACTTTCTTTTAATTTCTTATTGGTGGCTTCCTTGTTGTAAGTTGCTGGCGATTTGAGACATCAGTGATTTGGTCTTGGCTATTTTATTAATTTAAATGCCCTAATATAATTAGTAATTATGTTCTTACCTATTAGCTGCTTCAGTCAGTAATGTAGTCAGAAAGTCTTTCAGCCACTGTTGGTTCAGCCACACACTATTTATCTGGCATTCTTGTATTGGTTGTTTCCTGTTACGTGGCATTTTCTTCCCTTCAGATTTTGACCTGACAGGACCTGGCTCATGTTTGTGAGCTGCTCATGTTTGTTCTGTCAGTATAGTTATGGATGCTTCCCTTCAGTTATATTAACCTATCCATGGCCAGTTTTCAAATCCTCAGTCCTGTCCTTCAACTTTCTTCATAATGAGGAATGCTCCGCATTTAGGTTTTAAACATGCATGATCCTCACAGTAATATTTTACTAAACATTCTGCATTTGTCCATTTGTATTATAAGCAGTTTCTACTTAGGATGAAGAAATATTGAGAGCAAGAGCATTAATTCCTTTATTTTCTTAAGCTGTCAATCAGTGACAAAACGCATTTGAAATTTCAGTCTGCCTCATTTCTGAAACATGTTCAGTGCCCATCTCACAATCACTTAGCACAAAATTCTAAGAACAGAATTCTGGACAAAGTCATAAACAAATAAATAAATAATAAATAATGGTGGACAAAGGTAAAATCAGTGGTAGATTTCTATTGTTGTGATAAAGTTGGTGAATTGCTTGAGTAACCTTTTTCTAAATATATGAAGTCTTAAAATTAAATATGTGCAGTTATTTAGTGTTTCCATCCATCAATAATTTGCCAAATATAACATACGTTATGAGGAATAGACCAAAATATGAGGAAATATTAGACATTCTGCCAACTTTTGGACAGTTGAGAAGCATGATTATGTGGACTGAGTTTCTGTTAATCCCCCCCCCCCACCCAACAGTTTTGAGGATCTTAGATAAATAATACAAAGGAAGTAAAATATGTATTAGGTATAACAAAGAATTACATTATCAGTAATTTATTTTTTTTTATCATATGATTTATTAAGAAGACAGTCTTATAATAAGACATTTGATAATAGTTAGATTTCAGTATTTTGTTTTTTTTTTATGCAGAAAACAGGACTCATGATGGGTGAGAGTTTGGCTGAGTGATAGGATCTTGGATTTGGGTATATATGCTTTTAGGTTTGATACTAACCCAATGAAGAATTTAAATATATTATTTTCTCACTCTTTCAGTCTAAGAGTAATAATTGTTATTACATTTTCCTATATTGTTCATTTGTAATTTTGTATTTACTTTGCTGTTTAAGCATCTTAACTATTAGGATTAAACCCTGGTTTCATTCTTATGTACTTGGTGAATATAAGGCTAGTTCAGGACTTGTCTTTGCATTAAGGCAGTTCCAGGCCTGTCAGCTCAGAGCTAAGGGTCTAAGAATTTCAAAGTTGCTATGTGCTTTGATCTTTTAAATTATTGTTGTATTGTAATAGTTCCATTATATGAAAAAAGATAAGTGATTTTTTTTCTTGAACTGACTTTTCAAATTAATTTTAACAGAAAGTATCTGCTTTAGCTAAGGGTTTCAAGCATATATTAGTAAGTCCAGTACATAGTTTCACTAAATGTTTGCTGTTAAAGAGGTCTAACTGTTAATATTAAACCCTAGTTTCATTCTTATGTACTTATGTCAGGCTAGAGCAGCACTTACCTTAGCAGTAAGTCAGTTCAAGGCTAGTCAGGTCAAAGCTAAGGATCTAATTGCTTTTCCCTTCTACCCACCCTGTTAAAGTTGTATTATTAAACCAAACATATCTTTTGTTGCCTACCCCTTATGATAATTCGACAACGTAATTCCCTCATTCTTCCCATTTGTTGACTGCTGATAATAAGCTCATAAGTATAATTTTGCAAAGCCTCTCCCCTTAATCTACTCACCAGGCCTAAAGACCTTTGATAAAATTGCTTAACATTGAGTGTGCTGATACTGCTTGCATGGATTTTAGTATCAAAGTTGTGAGTTTATTTTAGTTAGTTTACTGGTTCTTACTAGTGGCAGAAGTTTCCAGGCTAGTAGTTTTTTACTGATCTTTAAATACTCAGTAGCAAGTCCACCCAAACTTATTGTAAAACCAAACTCCAAGCAGTTATAATTACCCCTGCCCCCTCTAGTCAACCTGATTGAGATGGGTATTTTGAGACAGTGTAAGGATTGTCTCATGCTGACTGATGATCATATCTTGCTCAAGCATTGTAACACAGTGTGTGAGAGAGGTACCTATATAATATCTTTGGAGGCAAAAATTTCACACATAGTAAACTCATACACCAAAATTGTCAGCAGTACATGACACATCAAACCTCTCTAAGGCCATTTCAATGCACATAATCCTTCATATGCTGAGGGTCTAAAGATTAGCTTGCCTAAGCCTCAAAGACCTCTAAAACACAGCACAGGCACAAAGCGTAATCAGCAAATTAAGCCTACTTCTCACATAGCACAAGGAGTCCCAAAGTCACAAATGCTGAGCCCATAAGGTAGGCATCGACCCAACCAAACATTCTTGTTATGGGCGACTCCATTGTAAGACATACAGACGTGACTCTTACCAGACTGGACAAGGAAAGAGTGATGCTTTTTTGCTTGTCTGGTGCCAGGATGCATCAGACCACACATGCAACCAAGTCCTTAAACAAGAAGTACCAGTATGACTGTTATAATTCATGCCGGTGTCAATGACTTGAGGTGTACCTCCCTGGAGTATATGAAAAGAGACATGATAAAGCTCTCAGATTATGTGTCCAAGGCAGGTATGAGCCTATCATTGAGCAGCATTCTACCTTCTCCAAGGATGGTGCTGCAATATGAGTAAAAAAAACAAATTGACTTCAATAATCACATTAGTCTTTGGTGTCATTCAAAGGGGGTCCAGTATCTGTTAGCCTGGGAGGATTTATTTGTCAGCCTGGGAGGATATGATCAACAGACCGCTCTGCTTCACCAAGAATGGCCTGCATCTGTTTCAATTATTAGCGTAGGCATTGCCTACCCCCATAGTGCCTTTTTTAGGCAATGCCAACCTAATAAACTACCAACAAAATGAAACAAGCAAAGGGAGAATATGAAGATATTACCGATCAATGCTGGGAGCCTAAACAAGAAAATTACACTCTTTACAAGCCTTGTCACCCCGGAGGACATGGACATCTGTCGAGTGACTGAGATATGTTTTAAAATAGCACAGAACACTCTGGCTGTGCATGGCTATAATGCTTTCCACACATTTAGACCAGCTACTTCACAGGAGGGGAAAACAGCTGGAGGTGTCTCAATCTACATTTAGAACAGACTCACATCAAGGATGGTAAGGCAGCATGATACACTAGAGCTTCTTCATGTCCAAATAACCATCAGAAAGGTCCCATACCTTTAGCTAGCTATAGAACTCTCACTTTGACACAGGAAACCCACATGGCCAATCTACAGGAAGTGGAATCCCTCAGTATTAAACCCAGTATCATTTTACTATGTGATCTAAACTATCCAGCTATAGACTGGGAAACTTACACCACCACTAGTACACAAACATAGAGATTCCAGGACATTTTCAATACAACTGCCCTGAAACAATTACTCAAGAGTCCCCTCTAGGGGAAATAACATCTTGGATCGTGTCCTTACTAATATGGGAGCATCTTGTACCATCCCTCGCATATCTTCATCACTTGCTAGGATTGATCTAAGCAGTCTCCTTTGAAATAAAACTGAAAGCGGAGATCACTTCCATCCAAGGTACATTTAGAAATTGCTTTAAGACAAACTATCTACTCCTAAGTGATACATTGGCAAACTTCATATCCCCGCCAAACCCCGTTAGCTCCACTGAATATGCAAAAATGTATACCACCACACTATACCAGCATGTAAACAACTGTAAAGATGCAGCTGTAATGCATAGGAACAAGTCCAGGACAAAACCCAGAAACAAACCCATATGGTGGAACCATAATATCAACAAGCTTTATAATAAAAGGAAAAGAATTTTGACCAAAATTAAGAATAGTAATTCCTAGAATATTAGAACCCCTGTCACTGAAATAAATCAGGAGATTAATAAAATCCAACAAAGCCAAGTTTGAGGCTAAAATAGCTATCCAAGCTAAGCACAATCAGAAGACATTTTTTAGTTATGTTCGTAATCTCAAAAGCACAATGTAGCAATGACCTGAACTGATTGTGAACAATGTTACCTACACTAAGGCTGAAGATGTAGCGAACCTACTGCCTGATGAATTTAGCTGACTTTACACTTCTCTCCCCACCATCTCTCCCTCAAGATATAACTGAGACTGTCTCACCTCCAACCATCACATGAGACCATGTCCTAAAAGTGCTATAAAAAGCTAAAAATACTGCATTAATGGGTCCTGACCATAACCCTGGCTGCACCTTAAATAGCATGATTTTTAGCCACCCCTTTATCAACATTGTTCAGTCTCAGCCTCCATACAGGTTTTGTACCAAGCAAATGGAGAACAACTACACTCATTCCGCTGCATAAGGAAGGATTTTCCATGGACCAAGGCAATTACAAGCCCATAAGTCTGGCCAGCCTCATATGCAAAGCCATGGAAAGACTTATGCAATTAGTCATTCAGGACATAGGGAACGTCCAAACACTGGATCTGTCTCAACTTGGATTCAACAAGAGCAGATCATGCTTACTCAACCTGGAGGATTTTTTTGAAAAGATCAAAGCAATGGAAGAAGGTAAAATGGTGCACACTGCATACCTCAACCTAGTCAAAGATTTTTACACAATTCCCCACTCAGACATAGTAGAAAACCTGACTAAACTGGGAATAAACTCCATAGCACCTGCTGGATTGCCAGCTGTTTCACAGACAGGATGCAGATAATCAAAACAAGGGAAGTTACATCCACAAAGAGACAGTCACCAGTGGAGTACCCACGAGGTCTATGATGGGATCTCTTTTGTTTGGCATCTACTTTTCTGAAATAAGAGCAAATATCCCAGAGCTCTGCCTGACTAAGTTTGCAGATGGCTGCAAGCTTGGAGCAATCATTGAATCTCCAACTGATTTGACCATTTGACCATCTTGCGTGAAGGTTTGTCCCAAATAAATTACTAGTGCCAAAATTATGGACTGAAACTAAATGCCAGAAATGCCCTATTGTGTCCTTTTTGATGACATCTACCACAGGGAACTACCATATTGACAATACCTCCCCAAGAGTTGAGTCAGTTGTTCTGGATTTGGGAACCTATGTTGACAATGGTCTAACTTTTGACCAACATGTGTCCATTCTTCTAAGAAAGTACTTCTATATTGCACAGCTTATAAACAAAAGGAGTGTGTCTAGTTCTAGGGAAGTCATTGTTCTCTTTACTCAGACCACATTAGGTTAGTCATTGAATATAATGCCCTTTTGGCATGTATCTGTCCAGAAAAATGCAACAACTGGAATGCCCACAAAGATACCTAACAAAAAGGATACAAGGCAAAAGCAACATGCCCTACATGGATGAACTCAAACTTCTGTCACTATACTTAGTATTCTACATACTGCTATGAGTTGACCTGTCTCTTAGCATCAAAAGAATCCTCTGACTCATTACTGATGGATTGACTGCACATTAGCGAGTTCAATAGCATCAGAACTACTTTGTCTAGGGATCTAAACCTCTTATGCTACATCAACTGAATGGTTTGGATGGGCAGGTATATCTCACAGCGGATACCACTGCTCTGGAATAGACTTCCCCTTCCCCATGAAGCAAAGCTCATCCCTGTCCATATTCAGGCAGAACTTATATCTATGGTTAGAAAACAGAACATTTATCCCAGGACTGTCCCTTGTACTACTAATGGACAGAGGCAATTCCTAAATGCTTTAACACATGCATGGGTCCCTTTAAATTATCTATGGTATGATCCCATTAGTGGTAATATATAATTATCAACCATGGGATGGATAAGGCAAATCTATATCCAAATGTAATAGGTTATTTTGATCACAAAATGGGAAATTGGCTTAGCTTAAAATGGCTCGCAAGGGCAGTTGCTACCTATGAAGAAGCATATTGCACCTAACATTTTGCTTGCTTATACCATCATTCACAAAGAGCTGTCTAGAAATGAGAGGTGGTGGATTAAATGAAACTTACCCTTCTTCTTTTCTGGCACCTAATCCAAAGGAGAGTCTATAAAAACTTTAAAAGGGAGAGCTGAAAGGGGTAAAGTTACAGATAAATTTACATGCACATCATTCATCAGCTTAAGGATCTTTGGTTAGCAACATGGACATGGAGGCAGCCTTTCAACTCCTCTTTTCCACCAGGCCTGGCACCTATTAGGCATGCACTATGAGAATAATTATTACCTCAACATGGCCATGCCCAGTGGCTGTTCAGTGATGTGTGCTACCTTTGAGAAATTCAGCATAGCCTTGCATTGTTGCTGGGAGCAGAGGTTCTACTTCCAGGGCTCTGTCCATTACCTAGACAATTTTGTGACTGTGGAAGAAGGGGATAATGGTAGATGGAAGAACTTTCTACATTTCAGGATTTGGGTTAATAGATTAGGATGCCCCTAGCTCAGGACAAAATAAAAGCCATGATAAGACCCATACATTTTTTAGGCTTGAGATGGATGTGATTTCCTCATCTTTTCAACTAGCACAGGATAGTTTGAAAAACTTGATTTTTTGCATTAGTAGTTTCTTGTCAGACAAAAAGTTGATATTGGTCAGGATTATGGTATTGTGTGGTCTTTTAAATTTCACAAGTATGATGGCAGCTCCAGGAAGGGCATTTACAAGATCTTTGGTTAACCTTTTGCATGATAAGTCACAAAAACAACATAAGGTCAGGGTTAGTAAAAGTCTAAACTCTGGCATCCATTTATGGACCATCCTTTTGTCACACATCAATGGCAGATCATTCTGGCAGGAGGAATGGGTGCCAAGTAACACCATTTAGCTGTTTTTAGATGCAACAGAGAATTGGATATGTGGGCTTACTTCAAAGTGCTATGGTTTTCTGTACCCTGGCCTTCTCTGTGGCCTAATTGTAGAGAAAAAACATCCACATATCTGTAATTAATGCCCATTTGGGTTGCAGTAGTTGTTTGTCAGGAAGATATATGCAAAATGTTATTTTTTTTGGTCAGACAACAAGGCTGTTTTATAAATTTTGACTAAAAGATCATCTAGATGTGCTTGGTTTCAATTTTTATGAAGGCTGTTCGTGCTCCACAGATTATGCATTAACTTGTCTTTCAATGCTGAGCACATCTCAGGTATTCATAAAGCACTTGCTGATATTTTTTCTCATCTACAGGTCTCCAATTTTTGACAGTTGGCTCCAGAGGCAGCAGTCCTGGCCACAGAGATTCTGGATAAAGTATGGATAATTGCAGAAGAGTAGCTAATTTTCAATGGTCAAATTATTGGGCCTCTAATATACCAAGAGGGTACCATTAAGTGTTTCTGACTGACCCTTCCTAAATCAGAGAGGTTTTGGCCACTTCAATTAATACTGCACTATTTAACTTCTTTTAAATATTAAGCTCCAAGTATAGCCAAGGAGCATTTATTGGCATCAGTCACTTTGTCATAACATGTGGACTACAAGATTTAGCAAAGCACTGGATGGTGGTTAGATTATTAAAAGGCTGAGAAAGGTATGAAGCAATCATTCTGATGCATGACACCCAAATAGGAAAGTCTGTTTTGAAGTTCATTTTAGTAAGTGCTCACACAACATCACCTAATTATCAGACAATCTGGGCTACTTTATTCCATTTGTTGTATACTGAGGCATTTTGTAATAGTGAATTACTAGCATCATTGAAATAGAATAATGTATCATTGGTTGACAATGCTGTCATAGTATGGATTTGCAGGTCCAAGACCAATCAGGCTCTCTTTGTCTCTCTTTGCCTGCACCATAGCCAAAGTTTGGAATCAACTCCCAAATCACATCACTGCTACAACCTCTCCCCTCCAATTTAAAAACCTCCTCAAAAGTCACTTTACAAACAACTGGCTCTGCTCCTGTGTCTCCCCAGTTTAAACCAATCCACTGCACTGTTACTAAATGCAGGAATGCATCTGTTGATGATCACCTATTACTACCTCTAGTTATGCAAGTTCGACCTGCTTACCCCAAGCACACAGACTTTTCTTAATGTACTCCTACTGAAACCTTTTGTTCCTTCTCTCTCAGATGCCATGTGACTTCTAATCTATCAATCTACTAGATACACAACATACATCCACCACTGCTACATAAAACTCTTGTACTGTTTTTCCCAATATTGTACTACTCTCAATCTCCCAATGTGCTGCAGACTTACATACTACCAGTAATTGTAAAATTATGCTAACGATATACTGAAATGACTCTGAAACAAACTTGTATAGAGTCCTAATAACAAGAAGTTAATATTTGACATTGTACTGCTTATTAACCAAATACCAAAAATGTAAAACTCTGCCTACCACATGCTGAAATGAACTACCAAAATGTATATCTCTGCCCACCACATGACGGAATGAGTCTATAATATACCTGAGTATTCTACTGTTAAAATGAAGTTAATATTTGACTAATGGATGCTGGAATGTATTGTATTACTATTGCATGCTGATTGTATTAGATATAATACAATCCTAACCTGTAATGTATAAATTCGTAGGTTAGTACTAGGCTAACTGCTCTTGCAAACCATTTTAAGGCCTAGCCAGTTATCCCTTGTGAGACTCAAACCCTGCACCTTGTGTTTATAAGGCAAACACCTTAACCATTAGGCCAACCTCCCAACCTCATATCAAACTCAAATCATCTGGGTTGTAGTCGGGGACTAATCTCTTTACAAGACAGGGCTGAGGCAACCTAGCAAACTAGTTCTGACTAGCAGCCCAGGTGTTGCAGGGTTGGTTTTAGGGGAATGGAGGAAAGACCAATTAGTAGGAGTGTGCCATTTTTCTTATGGGGAGGTTTGGTACCATGAGACCCTGCTGGAGAAAATGGTACAAGCAGATGAACAGAAAATGGGGCCAACATGGAAGCATAAAGAATGCATCCTAATAGCATCGCTCCTCACTCAGTCATTCAGTGGATGCCAGATAATGAGCTGTTGCATAATAGGGCAAGTACATGTGCCCCCTCCTCCTCATTATGCAACTTTTGCTCTTGCAACTGGACATCCCAAAAGTTAATTTCCTCATGAAAAAGGGACTCGTTCATTGGAAAATATGGACAAGTGGTCCCAGCAACTGGGTGACTGGAAGGATTTTGGTAACTGGTGGGAGAGCAAATCAGCAAGTACTTGGATCTCCCAGCTCAAGGCATGGTCACATGGACCTGGATGACTGCTGGCTGTTTCTGCAAGACCTAGATTAAGAACCACTTTTCACAGGTTTTGTAAGCTGAGCAGATGAGAGGCGCACATCTCTCTCACTTTAGCCCCATCTATGTCCCCTTTACTGACCCATGTTGCAAAACATTCAGGAACACAGCAGTCAGGAGCAAGCAGTTATCCTTCTCAAACTGCTAATAGAAAGCAAACAAAAGCTGCTGAAACTTGCAATATATATCTGCAGCTTTTCTCCCTGGGCCTCCGCTGAAAAAGGACCTGTGTCAGTCGGACTTCCCCCAGTTAACAAAAGTAAAATAAATAATATAAATAAATAAATTGTAAGGGTCATCGGGTAATACTGGATAAGGCATCAATTCTATTAATTTGTTCTGTGCACTGGCTATATTAGCCTCCCTAGCCTTGCCTGCCCTTTTAACAAAGAGGACTTAACATTTCTTTTTCCTAATGGGTATCATTTAATGCCTAATGACTTTGATATCTGTTTATGGTAGGACTTAAATTGTCAAGGCATGCCATTCATTGGTTAGTTCATCCATTCATTTAGAATAGGTCAAGCTTCAGATTTGGCTTTTGAAGGTCAGTCGTATAACTGATTAAGAGGACAGATAGACGGTCCTCCCATGCTTATTTGACCTATGTTTGACAGTTTGTTAATTCTAACTCGGGGGGTTGTTGTCTGTTACTCACTTTGGTGTTTTTCTTTTCTTTCTTCCAGGTTACTTAGACTTCCCGATTTGGGGGTCATTCTTTTGTATACTGGACAGCCAGCATAACAAAAATATGCTGCGGTAGATTGCATTTGGGCTTGGATTCCTGTCTTGTTCCTGTGAAATATTTTGGATAAGTTATCCTGGCATAATTTAGGATCATTTGTTATCAACATTGTTTCAGGTTATTGTTGAAGCAGGTCCAATACATGTTGTTATAGTGCATTTAGCTAGGAATGATATTGGTAATATTCCTAAATGTAAATTGTTATCTAGCATTCTGAAAGATTTAACTACTTTACAATATCTAATTCCTAGCCTGCTGGTTGCTTGGTATGGTGTTATGTCTAGACTATTTAGTTCAGGGCTCACAACCCTGCAGCACTGGAGGCTGCCCACAAACTCTTGAATCACAGACTGGCATGTGCCATCCCTGGGATAGATTTTGCAGCCACTGGTCACTGGGATTTCATAAGATCTTGTCTGGTTTAATGCAGATAGTATACACCTCTGTGAAATAGGTTTCAATTTGTTTAACCTAACCTCAGTCGGTCCCGTCACGTGCAAGGCTTTTTTTTTTTAAATCGCTGCTCATTACCCATCATAGTAGAGTTTTACTTCTGTATAGAAAGTAAACGTGTTTTATACAGTCATACATTTGCTTGGTTATTCATTACTGTAACTGCCCAAGAATTCCTGGCTAGAAAGGTGGGGGGGGCTGATTTGTGGGAATTCTGGTGGGAGGTTGCTGCACAGCCTTCTACCACTTTTCATTCCACCATTTCTTTCCTGGGCAACCTGAAGATTCAGAATTGCTACTCATATTTATGTGGTTTATTGGTTTGACAAATTTTAATTTTATCCATGACAAAAATGGTGTATTTATTAGAACGATGGTTGCAAAGTCTGTGGTGTGTTCCCTGTATTTTGTAGGGGAAGCAAGACGATGGCCAAATTAAATCTGTGGCATAGATGCTTTTTCCCACTCTACATGGGTTGCTGCTTGTTCCTGGCTCAAGATCACACCTGTTTAATACCTGATCATTTAGCTTTCACCATCATTTAAGTGGCAGCTCAGTCACACACCATCCCCCATCCAAATTTGGTTGTCAGTAGCTACATGACCTTCCTCTTTTCATGCTCTTTTTCCTTCCCAGGGACACTTGAAAATTCAGAATATGTGAGAGAGCAGTTTACAACACTGCATGTGGCTAGTCAGTTGAGGGAGTATAGTTGGTATGCCACTCAGATGAAAGGAAAAAGGCCAGACAGGTAAGGTTATCTGTCATGCCATCTGCCCAGCAGGGCCTTTTAAGTAATTGGGCTATTATTCTGTTCACATTGATGTGGTATACTGGTTTATCAAATGGTGAATTCATCCATGACAAATGTTATATATTTATTAATAAAATGTGTTCAAAGTCTACAATGTGTTCTTTGTATTTGTGGGGGACGTCGGGTACTGGACAGCTGGTTATATATAGAAATGTATAATTACGGTAACAGATTCTGCATTTCAGCTGAACATAGGAAACCCTGGTGTGTGTGTGTGTGTGTGTGTGTGTGTGTGTGTGTGTGTGTGTGTGTGTGTGTGTGTGTGTGTGTGTGTGTGTATGTGTAAATAAATAAATATATTATACTTTCCTCAAACGAAAAAAAAATAGTGGAAAAGCACCTAGATAACGCTAACAAAAAGCTCAATAAGCAAAAATAAAGCCCTAATAAGAGATGAAGTAAGACAGCTTTCAATTGAATTTAGCACTTTAATGCTTTAATAAAATATAGAACTTCATCAGAACAATCAAATAATGAAAAAATAGTCCAATAAATACCATTTAGAAAAGCTGTATTTTTAATACGGATTATCAGTTTACTTGTCATGTGATTTTTTTCCTAAATGGTAAGAAGATGTGAAAAACATGAATGTGCCTTTGTCATGTCCAACTTGCTCTGCTCACTGATGAGGGAGCATGGTGATGCAGATGAAACTTATCCCAGTGCAAACATTTTGCTTTTCTATGTTCTTTTCAATGCTTTAGGCATCAGTTGTTTGAGTTTGTAAAAAAGGTTCATCAGCTATAGGCCAAATACTGTTGTCCTCTGGATTTGCTAATCCTCCGTGCAGGACTAGTTTAGTCCTGCATGGAGGTGGCTGTGTAGGAACAGGGCAGCAGCACGCCATGCATAATAATGAGGCACTGTGCCTGACCTCCTAGGCTTACATGGAGCATGTAAGAGTGTAGGTGGTGTGTCTGAGTCATAACCCACTAGATTACATAAATATGTGAACTGGAGTACAGCAGTAAGCCCAGAAGTGAGGTGTAATTGTAATAGAGTGTTGAAGTCCTCAATAAAACACAAGGACCCCATACCATGTCCATACACATTAATCATGGATACCAGGCAGATATATAAGATGTAATGAGTAAGAAATCAATGTCAAAAAGAAAAAATAATGCAAAGTCTAATGTAAGCAATGCTAAGCATTGCGCAGGCCAGTTTAGGGAGGTGTAAGCAATATGTAGGCCAGCTAACTCAATGTGCCCAGTGTTATACCCCTTTAAACAATACCAACCTTAGTTAAGCAGGTTTGCCCATAGCTTAGCCTTTTCAAAACCGGCCAATCATGAAAAAGTGCGGGAAATCTGCCCTACTTAAACCCAAGAGGTGGGAATACATCTCATAACTGGTTGTAGCTTCCCCTTGCAGGCACTATGGCAGTAAGGGGAGAAGGTGTGTGCTTTCGGGTGCAGCACTGGTGCATTCAGGAGTCCAAGGTCATGGCAGGACTCCTTGTCAAAAACCATGATCAGGGACTGCTGCAGGGCCAGTACCAGGGCTGCCAATATAAGGCGGAGGCCTGGGACTGTCTCGCCCATGATCTCACCAGTGCCACTGGTATACCACGAACTGTTGAGCAGGTCAGGCACCACTATGCCGACCTGAAGTGGCACAAGGGGACCTCTTGAAGGAGTGGCTCCACGAGGCTAGAGCGTCAGAGGATGTTCCACACGTGTGTAAGTATCACCCCAGTATGTGTGTAATAATTGCCAGCTTAGGTATATCATGGATAGGTATGGCTAAATATTCCTCTTAAGTCCCCCACAGCTGCAATGGAGCGGGCCGCAAACCAGGAGGCCCATATCAGTCACCTGGCAAGGTTGTGATGCGAGGCAGGTCAGTAATACTCATGCATTTACTGTCATAGGAAATAAAAATAAAAGTAGTAGTAAATTAATTGCTTGTATAAAACCTGTATTGTTCAAGGCAAGTACTGCATACACTAGAGAATATGGCAGGAAGAGTCTCATATTGTTTGTAAGTTAATAAAAGTGTAATAGCCTGACAGAGCAGGTCTAACTGCTGATCTGCATGTGTATAGCCTGGTATCATATGGTAATGTAGATATGCAATCATGTAATAGTACTGTAGAATTATAAGCACTGTTACCCACACTGTGCACCATAAATTGAATGTGTAGAAATGCTTGTATATGACAGGTGTAATCCCCAGAGGCCATTTAGTACAACTGAGAGACACATAGACAGTAAACAGGGAAAATGCAGACAACAAAAACAGAAAAGCACATGCAACTGAGATGTGAACTGTTGTTTTTTTAGCATATACAGCCATGGTTCAAATCCTGCCAGTGGTAGTAGTCTGCATACAGAATCATACCCCACAACTGTACAGATATGTCCAGAATGTCTATTACAGTGGCCCATATCTGTTGCTTATCAACCTGTCCCCCTGGAAAACCAGTGGGATGATCCCAAACGTATAGGCAGCAAACAGGAAATACAAGTGATTGGCATAGCTATGAGAACAAAGCTGGCACACTAGCAACTCCCCAGTACCTTATTTGACTAAGAAGCCACATATGCCCCATTTACACCCCAACTTGTCAAGCTGTGGTCAGAGTGTATACAGTAACAGAGTGAGATTTATGTGCATAATAGTAATGTGGAATCTGGTGCTATGTGTTGGAACATTCAGGTAGTGCTAATAAACATTCCTCCCACAGGTCTGTCAGATACCAACACTGTGCCCGGAAATAGAAGAATGATATGCAGTTGCTCTGAATAATGAGGTATTACACATCACTGTCGCCCACACTATCCTAACATATAACTGTCTAGGAAATCTGTATATGAGTGTTGTAATACAAGGTCAGAATCCAAAAGCACAGTGGATTAATAAGACAGAAAGCAAATAGGAGATATACAGCAATATCTATATAGCAGACGCAACTGTGATGGACAGTGTTTAAGTTATAAAAGACACAGCCATGGTCTGAATCCTGGGGGTGGAATTAGGCTGCATACAGGTTCATACCACACAACTGTACAGATGAGGCCAGAATGTCCAGTATATGTGCCCATATCTGCTGCCTGTCCCCCTGTCTAGTCTGTGGGATGATCCCAGATGCTTAGCCAGCAAACAGGGAATACAAGTGATTGTCAAACATCATGAGAACACACCTGTCACTGTAGCAACCCCTGAAACTGTTAGGAGAGTAATATTTCAGGTATGTCCTATCTACACTCCTATGTTGTCAAGCTGTGACCAGAGTGTGTACAGTAACAGAGTGAGATGTATGTGCATAATATTAATGTGTAATCCGGAACTCTGTGTGGCAACATTCAGGTAGTGCTAACAAACATTGCTCCCACAGGTACGTTGGATACGAACACTGTGTTGAGAAATACAGACCATTATAACCTGTAGTGGTACTGTTTACTCTTGTATTGTAGGGAAATGTGAGTGCTGTAGTTTCTCTGAATAATAAAGTATCACTGGTCACTGTCACCCACACTGTGCTACTTAATATAACTGTGTAGGAAAGCATGTATATGTGTGTGTCAGGTCACCAAAGGATAAGAGGGCAATATACTAGATATGTCCTGGCACACCAGAATGTGGTTAACACATGGCCAAAGTCTGTGCAGAAAGAGTTGGATAGCTATGTGCAAAACATCAACCTGGAATCTGGGAGTATATGTAGAAACAGCTAGTTAGTGTTACCAAACATTCCCTCCACAGGTATACCAGGTAAGAGGTGTATACTGCAGGTAAAACCGGTTCATGTGTAATGATGATGACAGCCATATCATTGTCCAAACTAAGGCTAAAGGGTAGTGTAGTAAGACTTGTAAGGTACAGATAACAGCACTGACTAGGAAAGCAATGTGGACTACAGGAATATACTACTGTTAATTGACATCTTTCTCTCCCCCCACCATATCTCCAACAATAATCAATATGCCCACCCCAAATGGTATGTAATGACTCTGATAATGCCCAATTGTTTGATAAATATTTTCATGGTTCCCATGCATGTGCTATATTGAATTATTCTGACATTGGTGGCATGGTGCCATCAATGTACCTGCATGCTGTACTTATCACCACTGTGGTCACATATATGCATGTGTTCTGTTTGCTATGCAACTATTCTGTATCTGGTGCTGGGTTAATGAGAATATCTATGCATGCTGTTATACCTAACTCTGGAGTGTGTTGACTATTACTAACCCGCATATGATGATGAAATCTAAACACTATAGCATGCTTTGGAAGGCTGTTCCAAGTGGACCCACCTGTCCCACCACAGCTGGCCATGGCACCGGGCACCAGCATGTCTGGTGCCCAACCCCGGACTTTTCTGTCCATTGGTCCTGCACCACCTTCAGGTGGAACCGCCTCAGGGGATGGGGCTCGCACCCCCCCCAGGATTGGGTGAGGACAGGCACCTGTCACCCATTGCCAAGTCGGGGTCATGGTGCGTAGAGAGATCGACCAGCAGTTTAGTGATCTTCTATGCCAGCTCGAGGGCCACATGTCATGATTAGAGAGTCAGCCTGGCTCTGCGATTCAGCCCTGAGCACAGCCACCTTCGGGGCTGTGGAGGTGCAGTGGTGACTGCCCATGCATGGGGACCTCAGTCCTACTGTTACCACTAGGGGGCTTGTGGGCTTCCGATATTCCATCACCACTCCCCACCAAGGTGTTTACCCCCCACATGTGCCATATACTGTCCTTGTATGCATCTTGTTTGTCTTGTCTGTTAACCTACCTAATCTACCTACCCAAATATACCTACTAACCCTCCCCAACATCCCACTCTCACCTGAAAAAAAGGGCAATCTGTTCCCACAAAATAATCTCGCACCATTTTGCACACATGTCCACTGGACACATGTAATCCAGTCTAATTGGCATCACAACTTATTATTGCTATCCTCACCCATCACCCAGGGCATTGAGTGTCCAAATATACCTCCAAATTCATTGTATATGCACAGCTGTTGCTGTAGAAGAAATGGGCAGCTATGGAACTTCCCTACAGGCTTCCTGCACATCCCTGGCTATTTTCCCTACTGTCTTTCCCTCTTTGTGCCCCTTTTTTCACCACTTTCCTATCAACCCCTTTTTCTTTTCTTTTAAAGGAATCAGCATGGGGGTAAGCGGGAGTAAGGACTTTTAAGCAGCAGTAGGTGGGTTTAAGCCTGTTTGAGTGGGGGTAAGCAATGCCTACATAGGTTAAGCAATTCAGAAGCTAAAAGAGTATAGGAAACTGTAACCGGAAGTTAGCAGTGCTTACCTCTGTGCAAACCCACACAAACCCGCTTACAACTGCTTTAAAGTTCCTTAATCACTCTGTATGCAATGGCCTGTGTTCTGCCCAGCAACAAAATAAACACCCTCTGCAAGACTTGAACCCAGGACTCTGCACAACATAGGCAAAGTGATTTACCAATAAGCCATGCAGGATACACATAACTCTGATGTTTTCAAAAACATATCATCCAGCCCAGTCATGCAACAGTACAGAGAATGTATTCCAACATTTAGATGTATGTGTATGTCTAAATATATTAATGTCTAAACAGATACAACATATCTATATATGTAGATATATAGGGTCTATATCAAAATTCGAAGAAGTAAAACATCGAACGTTAAAACATCGAACCCACAACATCGAATGATGAAAATAGCAAAG